>NW_003207677.1:648601-662631 GCF_000006405.1 Perkinsus marinus ATCC 50983
ACGTGAGAAATGATCAACCTAAAAGGGACGGCCACGCACAACATCATCATCTGACTTGGCGAAGCTCACCTGCAGGAAATCCTAGTGGAAAAGAAATCATCCAATTTCCGCTCGATCTCCGTAATAGCCGGTACGCTTTCTCGGGTGTGTAGGAGAGTACATCTGGCGTCGTACTAGGATGACGACGACGACGTAAACATACGACAACGGAACGCTACCAAGAAGGGCTTACCTGTGCTCGAACGCTCTCTTGGAATTCGAGGACTCCCCTTGCGATGCCGATCATAGTACCTTAGATGGAGAAAACTAATATGAAATAATTTTATTGGAGTTTCACCCGTTTTACGCCAAGTGATGAGAAACGCGATATTCGCACTATATGTTCTTCACTAGTGTTTTTCATATCACTAGGGTGGAACTCCAATGATTGTAATACTCCACCACCAATACGGCATGTGTTTCGTATCGTCATCAAGAACGAGTTTATGTATAGAAAAAAGGTGTTAGACGAAATTTATCAGATGAAATTCCGCGCAGTATTTTGACGTTCAATTTCCATGTAAGTGACCACAATACATCGGAGTTTCACCCTAGTGATATGAGAAAAAATATTTGCGACTACTGCATATCACCGCGATTATCGCGTTTTTCACCAAGTTTTACGCCACTTCACGTAAAACGCGCGAAACTCCGATAAACAAAAAATATTAGAAAAAAATTCTTCCAAAAAACTAAAATACAAATTTGTGCATGCCACAGAAAACGACCGTGGCAGTCGATCAAGTGCGCACCTTTATGACGCGTAAGAATATTATTCATGACCATCTTCACTTCAGGGCTCCACACTACGTCATCTCCCATTTTTCCCTCTAATCTGAGAAATAATTCCGTGGAGGAAAATCACGACCGATCTCACTTGGTTAATTCTTTAAAATCCTGCAAGTAGTTGTCAACAACATGTTTCACCGAAGGAAGCGTGGCAAAGCCAAACGGGAAACACTGGAGTTCATAGCCGCATATTGCAACACCTACGAAAACGCCTTGGTGTAGTCTACCAGCGGAAAGTTACCTCGCTTCAAACTTTGTAGAAGATGAATGGTCCGGTCGTTTCTACTGTATTGTTGTAATGCCAACAAACTCTCTAAGGTGTATTTTGGCAGTGGAACCTGTTACTCGAAATGGTGATGAATATTTACAGAAATTTTGGTATATACCGCGAATATACCAAAATTTCTGTAAAAAATCGTTCAGGATCCGGAGAATCATCCAGGAATTATAATGGAGTTTCACCCGTTTAACGCGAAGTGGCGTAAAACTCTGTGAAAAACGCGATATCCGCGCTACGTAGGAGTCGTGAAATGTGCTTTTCACTAGTCTTTCTCATATCACTAGGGTGAAACTCCGATGTTCCCGGGGGGACTCATTTTGAATTTTCCACATACTTCAATCAGTTTCCCATGTAAATTTCATCACATTAGGAATATTTTCGCCATTATTATCAAACCCTGGGTGTTGGGCGTTATTTCTCGAAACTAAATGGGCCCCTGTCTATGCGTTGCGGTTTGTCACGCACACAGTAGCTGCGCGAAATTGTGCGGAATTTATGGTTGAGTTCGATTATCGAGAAATTTCCTCTAAGAAATTCATATTTCGAAATAAACAGATCTGGTTGAAATTTCAGTTCTCTTCGGAAAAAAAAATTGCGATCTAATACCAAAAATATTTCGCCAATTGAATCGAGTCGGTAGTAAAGCCCTTTTCCCATATTACTTGTGCCTCTTGCGCTATCAACCCCAACGCACACGGCTTGGATATAACGCACGATGGTCCGGTAGCAGGCCCTAGTCTTAGCGATCTACGAGCTGTGGAGGATAGAGCTGCGGTAGACACTTCGAGAAGGGATGGTTGGAGGATTGATTTATTTATCATAAAAACTGAATACTTGAAAACATTGTTTAAACAGTGTTTTATACAGTGTTGTGACTCGCTATAAAGAACACTGGAGTTTCACGACCCGTTTTACGTGGAGTGGCGTCGTAAAACCCGATATTCGCGGATTCCTGTAGTAGTCGTGAAATATGTTTTTCGCTAGTGTTTTTCATATCACTAGGGTGGTGAAACTCCATCGTATGAAGACACTGTTTCGAACGGACTGTTCGAACCTGACCTCTCCGATAATTAGCGACCAGTGAGGTCGACATTAAAGTTGGGCTAAAAAAGTGCGGCGACCCGTATTGACACCCTTCACCGCTCCTCTGAATATTCCACCCTGGCTGAGGCGTCACGTTGACGTTTTTCTTGCAGTGCATGCAATCTCTTTATTTTTCATTTCGATATCATCGCGGTAAAGTGAACTCTCTAAGTTTCATCTTCACAACAATAGAGGAATTGGCTGATTGGCTATGCATGGTCCCATCAGACACACTATTTCAAACCTCTCTAGTGAGGATCACAAAATAACAGCCTCGCTTGAAACGCCCCGTCCCACACGTTCAGGGTCTGATCAAACGGCTCCTACCGGAGATGTCGAGGCCGTTGATGGAGGAAGTTCTTGTAAACATGTGGATGTTATCCCAGGATCACTAGGGCAAGTATGTAGTGGTGAAGGAAGTGGCAGTGAGCATTCACCAATACGGCCCCCACAAGTTCGCCAGTAACGTAGGGGAGAAAATACTATCGAGTTGAGGACAGACTGGCACTGCCAATGGCAAGTCGATTCGGAGGCATTGTTGAGTGGTAGTCGGCAGAATAAGGACGAGATCATACGAGCTGTTATTGGCTCGGCTGGGCCTGAGGCACCTCCTCATGCTATGATCGTGGACAAGTTTGCAAACTATGTCGTACAGAGGTAACAGTAGGAGGATGTTGAAATCTCCCGGAGAGCCCCATCACAGATGCTTAGAACTATCTCAAGGTCCAATACGCTGAATGGGAGTACACTCATTGGACGGGTATTGGCATGGTTGGTGATGGATGATTATGGTAACCGCATTATCAGCTCAGCTATATGAGAAGCTAGTCCAAAATCCTACAGCACTCATGCTCGCCTCTGGGTTTAAGCACACCATCAATCGCATCAGAATCAGTTCGAACAACAATGGAGTTTCACCACCCTAGTGATATGAAAAACACTAGCGAAAAACATATTTCACGACTACTACAGGAATCCGCGAATATCGCGTTTTTCACCGAGTTTTACGACGCCACTTCACGTAAAACGGGTCGTGAAACTCCAATAAAATCCGTCATAATGACGTTAACGCTTTTCATAAAGTAAGTTGTTTCTCCCACCATCAAGAGTGTGGGTAAATGCGCACATAGTCAATCACATGTGTTGGTGACACTATGAAGATTCTTAAGAAATTTTGGGAAATTCTCATTAGTTGTCTGTAAATTCTACCCGAATTTGTGTGTAAATTCTATAGATAAGTTGGACTCAGCTGAGGAGAGCGAACATATATTTCAACACTGACTAGGAAATTCAGTGGATGTTTATTTCGAGTTTTTCTCTTAACATTAATGCGCAAGGCATGTGTCGTCGAATTTCGTTCCTGTGGAAATTGACCGTACAGCTGAGACGACAGTGAGCTCTTCCTCCGACGAGTTGGAGAATGGCTTTAGGGTATATCTCCTTTTCTGAAATGCTATCACCTTACTTCGTTTGATGACGAGTAGCACACTTAGTGCTAACATCAGGTTTTCTCATTCGTGATTGATAAAAATGCAGATGGATTCTCGACCGCGCGTGAAGTTACTCCAACCATGCGTCAATTTGATCACTCATAAATAACTATTTGGGAAGAGGATGGTAGACCTTTTCATAATACTGGAGGCTCCTACTGAACTTAATCACGAACACAAGCAGACACCTCAACGCCATCCAAGTCGCTGACATACACCCCTCCACATATTCTTTGCATACATGGTGCGCAGCTCATAATTCATCAACGACGTCGAGTTTTACCCTGATATTTCAATATGATAGCTTTAGTAACACTATCACTAACCTGCCAAGGTTTCAGACTCCCATTCTACTGCTACTCTCATTTACGCACTTGGAGACCTCCACATATTCTTAGCATACATGGTGTGCAGCTCATAGTTCATCAACGAAGTCGAGTTTCACCCTGATATTTGAATATGATAGCTTTAGTAACACTATCACTAACCTGCCAAGGTTTCAGATTCCCATTCTACTGCTACTCTCATTTACGCACTCGACGCACTTGGAGACCTCCACATATTCTTAGCATATTCTTGAAGCACCCGAGGATTTTGGTCGCTGACATACACCGGGGTTTTTATGATTATTCGGCATGGAACTGCAACACAACTACATTCGTTTACTCGATCTCCCACCACTGTAGAATCTGGCAGCATTATCCAATTCATGACCCCAGCCCAGTCAATACTTGTTAACAACAACAGAAGTCACGGGAGAAAACTGTCGAGTATGGCAAGAGTGCTGACGTTATATAAGACTTAAATCCCATCATGTAAGAAACTCCGCCATAATCTTCATCATCCTGCAACGACAACGACGATTGCGAGAGCTCCAGCTTGTCGGGATCATCAATATTATACACAAATGTGATGCGAAAAGGCCGTTAACGGCGGCGGCTGTTGAACGCTCTACCGTAAAACTAACAACTTCTTCCCACTCACGGGGTCTCGACTCAACTTGTGCTGACCAGAATCATTCTTACACTTCTCGCCAAGCATGCGCATGCGTGCAACAACATCGCCGGCGTTCAAAGACGCTGGCTTCCGGGCAGATCGAAATTCTAAGGGAGAGCCCTCACGTGTGAACACAACAAAAAAGCTTACCTCCTCCTCCTCCCTTGGGAATCAATGCGCCTTTGCCAGGCATGCCCTCCAACCCACGAGGACACCAGTCGTCGTCCACGAACGGGTTCCGAGAACCGTCGGAGAAAACTGCCCTTGTATTGGAACGGGCAGCGTAGGAAGGATTGTTATTATGTGAGATAGTGCATGGCTGACTTCTTAGAGGAGCGGGTGGCGGTCGGGAGGACGTCCAAACTGGTGGTTTATGGCTACTACACCGGCTACCGGACTCAGGAATTGTCCGATGTAATGCCTAATAACACGATACTTCACAACAGTGAGTTCGCATCCCTCGTACCACCATTGTAGCCACTGTACGATCCTCAGGAGCATCGGTGGAGTTAGAGCCCATACTGTCCCCTTCTTCATCCTGCCGACCAGCCATTAACGAACGTTGCGCATACGGTAGGCGGTAGCAGGTGAGATTGCCGTTATTGTCACTCTCGAGGTGAGCCGGCTGCTCTGGTCGAGGCGTTGGGCTCTCAGGCCCATTCGAAAATGCCTTTTTGAAGGCCCTGCGCATTCGCGTCATGAAGGAGTCGCTGGACTTCTCCGACAGAGCTCGGTGGTAAGGGATATCGACAGTGTTGACAGGTTGCTGTGTTCCCATAAGAAAATACAAAAGTGAACAACCGCCAACAAGAACTACGATCCCATTGGAAATATAACCACTTCAACAAAAGCACCCAAAGTTCGTCAAGTGAATCACAGTGGCCACAGTCTCTCGCCAAGGGGAAGGAAAAGGAACTGTATGGTAATATGAAACTGTTACGGTGAAGTTGTTCCACTAGTACGCCTATGGTGTCCTCCACTGCTGCTGCTGTGATCAAGACTATTGTAATAACGTAAAGCGTCTCAAAGAGGGAACAACCCCATTCCACACAGGGAAGGGATATAGAAACACATAAGGACAACAACAAGGACAGCTCGGCAATCGATGACCCAACATGAACACTCACCAGCAGCGCACAAACGGCGATACTATTGTACACGTGGAGGAACTTGTTCTCGGGGGGATAATAAAGTTACTACTGCTTCGATTCGTCAACCTCAACTTCCTTCCTGGTGTTGGTAGTATCATCCAGAGCAGCCCACCAAACTGTATACCAATCAACCTCTGTGTGAGGGGGGATAGGAGGAAGATCTCGACACACATCCTCGCGAGTAACTAATTAATACAACATCACATACCGTAATTTGCCCATCTCTTACCTATGGTCATAGTGCTCCTATACTTATACCTGGTATATTCCATTACCGTATAAATCATAGAGCACGGTCGGAAAATGATATCGTGCATCAGCTTGGTGAGAGGATACAGCAAAAACGACATCAGCGTACCACAGAAAGAGGCCCAGGCTCGCCCTTGAGTTTCGCCACTCCTGAAAGTGAAAAATAACGGAAAAAATTGTATTCTATTACCTGGTACAGGTACAACTACCAAAGCTGACCATCAGATGGATTCCCGCATGGATGTATAGTAGAGCCGCCACGGCACACAGAGTGACGAGGAAACCCAGAGGATCATATACGACCATTCCACCGAGTATAAAGGGACGTAGGATGTCAAACAGAATGAAAAGAAGTTGACCCAAATAGAAAGGCTTCAGCATCAACGACGTGAAACTGCACCAACCACTAGGGAGGAAGAACTCTCTCAAAAGACAGAGTACTCGTCGCGGTAGACCGCCCTCCATAACAGTACGAGTGTAGTCATGTCCGCGGCAATTGATACTAGCATGCGGCAGAGTCGGCCAGTCCTTCACCTTCGACTTGTCTCGTTGTTCCAATAACGTAACGCCTAGTGTCGTGGGATCGATCTTGTTCTTCGCCGTGCCCAAGACCAATTCCAGAGTATTCCTTTCCCAAATGACAGGCCCACTAGGGCGGGTGAGCGAGCCCGACACCAACGTCTCGGCCCTTGACCAGCTGGCATCTATCATGTCGTAATAGAAGCCTTCAACACCCATCGAGTTCGGCCGATCTCCCAACGCCAAGCCCTTCACATAGGGGTTATTCAACAGTTCTCTTTCCGGCACACGAAAGCTCTTATGGAGCATTTCACCAGAGCGCAGTAATAGAGCATAAATATAATCACCACATCTCTCTCTCGAGAATAGGAAGGGGATCCAATACTTACTAGCCCAGTAACCTGCAAGAGCCTCCGAGTCCTCCGGTACGTACAAATAGTGGACATCAGCAAAGGCCTCTTTAGTGACCATTTCAGTATCATCCTGAGGGCATAACTCGTGGCCATAATCGACCACGAAAACATCATCTTCATTGACTGCGACCGAGACCGCTCTCTTTAAAGTGGCTAAGAACATTTTCCGCGACTTAGCCGTGAAACAAGCTCGATGGACCATCAACAGTATACACGTAGAGCTTCCCGGCACATAGCCGCTCTCTGCACACTCGAGCTCATCTTCGTCATCAAAGTAACCGGATGAACTCCTTGAGGCGGTCTTGTTGGACCCATGCCAGGCCCACCGAGGCAGCGGAGGAGTATTGCCAACACCAGGGACAGCCCGACACAAACCAGTGATGGAAGTGGTGACCAGAATAATCCATTCGTAGAGTACATCCCCAAAGGCCAGCAGGAAGAAGAAACTACTCAACTTGCCCACTGGGGCATCTCCCTTGAAAACATCCAATGCCATTGCGAACTCACCAGTGAGGTTCTGTGGGAGTATCCAAAGCGCCGCGTAAATGATGAGAACGCAGAAACAGAATATAACAAAACACACGCCCATAGTTCGCAGCGACTTCGCATGAGCCTCCCTCTGACCAGCAAGGCGTTCTTCCTTCAAAGCCTGGTATTTGCGGAGCTTCCTGGCCCACATACCAGAGTTGAACGCCAACCTCGGGAATAGGAATTGCCTATAGTGTCGTGCATCACTAGCAGCACTCACAGTAATATCATCCATAGTCGTCACTGGCTGTACATCGTTTCTTGGTAAATAACCATACGATTTCTCCAGTGCCTTCTGAGCCTCACTTCTAGGTGTACTAAGCAGCACTCCTTTCTGACCATACATAGTGCTGGTCACAGACCCTTGACTATGAAGGGAACTCCTTGCGCTCATACCGCCGTTCATAGGCGGGCCGAAATCCGTGGCTGAATCAGTCGGTAACGGCGGAGCGTTGTTGTGGAAGTTATCCCATATAGGGTCAATGATCTGCTCCCTATAAGCCCTACGTTCCTGAACGAGACTTTCACCCATTCGTAGTCGTCCTTCTCTCCACCATCTCGAGGCGAAACCAGCGGCCCCTAGCCCTAGGGGGGTGACCACGACCCAAGTCAATACGACGAGAAATGCCATACCAAGAAACACACCGCGGATTGCCACCATATCAGCGGGTTGTAGTTGGAATTTGGCATCACAGAAAGACTCCGAATCGAGCTCAGAACAGGGGTGCGTGAAATAGGTCATACCAGTAATAGGAGACGATATTACCACTGCACACTGACCGTTGGGTTGCTCCTGAACCGCATCGGCACAGGACATGTCCCAGTCGCATAGAATAGGGATCTTGTTGTTAATAGGAGTACCATCTTGCTCGGCCTTGGCCCAAGCATCTTGATCGATATAGGGAACTTGACACTGCGTGTCACCAGCCTTGAGGCCGTCACCATACTTGTCGAAGAACGTCCATTCATATAGGGAGTAGTTCTTGACGGTAACACGGCACGCTGGAGCATCGGATCTGACAGTGATACCATTGAAAAACGATTCACTTCACTGAGGAGCGGTACGCGTAGGTCGAGTAGTGGGCCATGTTGGGACAAGAGATGACGGGGGAGTAACTCAATGACGAGTCGTAGATCCAAGTGACTCCCAGGGACCTGTCCAGCCATGATGTTCCCAAGGAGTGGTATGGAAATACTTACTTCCAACATGCTGCCACGAAGAAAGCCACCACAAACCCAATACTGACTGCGAGGCTTCGAGTGAGAAGACCGCAAGAGGCGATGTTATAGGGGGGCTTGCTGGTGTCAGCGAAAGGAGGCGAATCAGACTGGTACCTGTAAGGCGCTAAAAACAACAGGACAACGACAACCCCTGGACCTACGCTAATTGGGTCCGGTCCCTGAGTCTCGATTCCCTAATTATATTATCATAAGGACTGATGGTGCTCGAGGAGGCACCAGGATCTGCTCAAGGTGTGGTATGGATTTGCGCTATTACTTTTAGTTACCTCTTCTAGGGTTGCTCTGTTCCCCCGAGCGCCGCCTATAGGGTTGCTCTGATGACAACGATGTCTTGTGGTTCACTTGAGAGCCCTCTGACGCGACAGTCTTCATAGTATTATAATACAAACCCTTCCAATACAAACGTGTGTCAAGTAGAACACAGGACGCGTCACTTGTACAACTTGCAAAATCTTGAGTTTCCTCAACGCCGAATCGACTGTTGTGAACAATGGGCCTATAACTTAAGGACTCGTTCTTTTGTTCTGTCTCTTCGGAATTCTAGACGGGTTCAGCGTTATCAATAGAGGACGCAGGGCATGAGGCTGCGACCAAATCGAGTAGGGTCTTCACTACCTCGGATTTTTCGATTAACCTGAACAGCTCCAGCGCTGAGCTGCACGGTTCGCCGGTACTATCGTAGGATTTGGGTCACCCAAATGGGTTGCTCACTGGACGCTTTGTATACAGTGCTGAAATTCGCTACGTATTGAGATTATAGAGCCTGTGTTGGGCACGGCTGGTCACCCTTAAGTAAGAAGGCTCCCCAGGCACAACAGAAGGTAGACTCGAAGAACATTGAAGGTTTAAATAGACTATCATGGTAAGCCTGAGGAAGATCATGAAGCCTGAAGCTGATGTTATCATGAGTACTTTCGATATACACGAAATGGAGGCGGCTGCCACCTGTGCCGAAGTACGGACGCAGTATGTAAAGCTGTATAGCTCTCATCTTCGTTCTAGTCTAACTCTCCACAGTAGAGCACTGTCGAGCTGCAGGAGAGTCGTCTGCAACTTAACAGTGCCTATAATCGGCCTTGAAAGAGTCGCGTAAATGCCGCGGGAGCCCTGGAGCATATAAATGATTGCCCTCTTCCGCAGACTCATGCCTTCACCATTCAGATATCAGGTAGTTCATCTGTCGAGGCTGCGCAATAGTTGTCACGTATAAGTAGACTATTTCTGACATGTCAACAGGGAAGATATCAAGAGATTGGAGCGTTTTGTGGAGTCTCTGCACCTCTGTCTGCCTCTATCTAACTGTCGTCGACATTACTGTGCGAATAATGCATGGCGACCTGACTCGTATACAATGATTACATGTCTCCCAGTCTCCACCAGCCCCCGTGCTTGCGTGAAGTTAAGTCACAGCAGGCAGCAAGAAGTTACAGACACAGCTTCAAATCGGAGTGTCTGATGCATGTTGATAGTACAGGTGTCCGGGGCGAGCGGTCGATGACCATATTCAATAGCTCAATGGTTGGGAAGCTAGTTGACTGGTTTTGTGATGAAACCTTTCCTATCATCATCGGAGCATGTACAGTGTGCCTGGAAGGAGGTGTGGACCTTGGCCCTTCGTGGCCTCAAAGATGCTATACGGCTGGACCTATGCCTCATATTCCTTCTCAAGTCTCCGATGATACGACTACGTTGGCTGCAGTGTTTGGTTCTCAACGGCGTCATTTTCCTGGGCTCAGTTGGCGTTTTCAGACTAGTACGGTTCTACGCACCTTTGGTCGTTATCACCCTGCTAGGTCGTGAATCCCTTGCTGATGACGATAGTGAGATGGATCAGTGGTTTCGAGGAGGAATCTATGCAGAAGTGGACAGAGGCACTGTATTTCCTTCACTTGGTAGGACAGTCGTCATATGGACACATGCTGTGTACCTCAGCTCACATGGGTAGTACCGGTCTACTCCCTCAGCTATCTGCTCAACATCGCCTGGCATCAAGTAAGATCGCCGCTCCGCCTTTCTATATCACTCGTTAGTCTGATCGAGGGGGGTGGGGCCGATATGCCACTTCGGGCCTCCGGCGCAGCGTATGATGCCGTTGCAAGGGAATCTGGCATGAATTCAGTGGCGAATAGGGAACACCGTGCCCGAAATGGCATATCGGCCCTCGAACGGGATCGACCTCAAAAACTGAAACTGATCGTTATATCTCGTACGTCAGGGGAATTAATTACACTGACGGATGTTTCCGGGTGGCATAGCTGCCCCAGCAGAGAAATTAGTCAACCTATTTCGTGTGCATACTCTTGGACGAAGTGTATCGTATTGAGCAGCATCTTCGCATGGCATACTTGCCTCACGAATTTATTGTACTAAGGCGTATCGGATGGCATACTTGCCCCACTAATTTATCGTACTGAGGCGTATCGGATGGCATACTTGCCCCACTAATTTATCGTACTGAGGCGTATCGGATGGCATACTTGCCCCACTAATTTATCGTACTGAGGCGTATCGGATGGCATACTTGCCCCACTAATTTATCGTACTGAGGCGTATCGGATGGCATACTTGCCCCACTAATTTATCGTACTGAGGCGTATCGGATGGCATACTTGCCCCACTGATTTATCGTACTGAGGCGTATCGGATGGCATACTTGCCCCACTGATTTATCGTACTGAGGCGTATCGGATGGCATACTTGCCCCACTGATTTTTCGTACTGAGGCGTAACGGATGGCATACTTGCCCCACTAGTTTATTCTTCTGAGGCGTATCTTAATATGGCATAGCTGCCCCAACATTTGATGATACTAAGAGTATCAGTATTGCCCATCATTTGTGGTCACGATATTATCTAGTGACTACTTCAACGCAGAACTCGTCAACTGTGCCTTTCAGGACATCGCCAATGAGACCTTCGCGATATTCTCTCCATCGGACCCAAGGGTTAAGACTACTCTAACAGCTCGAATAGTCGATGCATTGATGCGGAACTTGCTCAATATTATATTCGCCCTGCAAACATGGCTATTGGGTTTTGTACCATACATCGGCACCTTCCTCAATCTGACCAGCATGTGCTTGCTGGTATCACAATGCGGCCACGTCATGGTTTCTACCACAGTCCCTTCTCAGATCTCTACATACAGCTTCGAGTATCGATGGGTATATCTCGGATGGGAGTCCCATGTCCGTTTACGTTTCATCGAGAGGCATTGGGCATACTTCATCGGATTCGGTCAGGTGTCAAGGAAGTTTTTGACGTGCTCATTTGCCTTCAGGTCTCCCCTCGACTGTGCTATGTTCCGTCTTTCCACGGTTCATCGACAACGGAATCTTTTCAATGCTCTTCCCTATCTGCATTATGACAGCCGTTGCTGCTAGACCGAGAAGCATGACGACACTTGGCAGAGTGAGTCCTCAATACCTATTACCAAGGCCCTGCCGGGATTAGTGTTTTGAATTGCGTCAAACCGTAGTCATTTGTTGAGCGAACGACTATGAAGCTCGGTCCGACCGTAATTGGCTTGACCTCGCTGAATGGGATAAACCTTAAAATCTCTCTGACATCTTGTTCCTGTATGTAGATACCCATTTACGTGCTGGTTGAGAGAGTTACGGGCTTCCTCATAAGAACAATGGACGAGCAGAAACTCAAGCGTTTCCGGCCACGGAAGACGATCAAACGGAAATCTAAGGGGATCCAGTAGCCGCTGTAATGTGCTGTTGTTAACTGCGTCACCCGATAGTATATTTATTCCATGTATTTCTTGAATGCTAGTATTAAATCCCATTTTCAAGGCTAGACGTACTGGTGTTCTCAGTGACTAAGCTCATTCAATTGAACCAAAAGCTAACCCGAATGGTCAATTCATCACGAAACCTGTCACTTGGGAATCAACGAGTCATGATTGGCGAACTCACAGACGACACTATATTCACCAGCTTGAACTCACACAAGCACATTGTTTGGTCATACGAACTCATAAACTAGGGAGATCTCGATGACAGTAATTGTTACTCCACAGAGGAGGACAGGGAACATTCCGACCTGCAAGTGGTGCATAGCTGGTGGTAGAGCTCGCCGAGTGTTGCACGATCTTCTCTTGCTGACCTTTGCACTCCACTCTACAGAGGACTTCTCCAATCCTGCCACTGATACGATCATTCTCGGAACGCCAGTCAGCGAACAAAGCCACAGTAGAGGTCCTCGCCGGAAATGTTGTTCAATCGATCAGAGTTGCACAGAGAACATGCGAACCATGTGAGAGATAACTGCGTGAGGATTCTCTATCCGCGTGCAAGAGACAACTACAACAACCATCCCACCACGAACAACGCGATACACTCATTTTACGGGGTCATCGCAGTCCTCTATGCATGGGTCTCGCTCTGATTGCTTCCACATAACGTCATCAGTTTCAATTTACTAATCATCTCCTTATCCAGACTCAAGCTATTTGACGATAACAATCGTTCGAGTTCTTTGAAAGGCCTCGCTCTCACTGGAGGTGACTTCTCCTCCTCACCTCGCGCACCTTCATCTTGGCCTACCGTAGATTCGTCGATCCTGAACGCACTAGTCAGGTGTGAGGTTGTGGCATCACATTCGGCGCAAATCCGATCGACTGCCTCCAGTAGATCCTCCTTGATTGTAGACGACCACAGGGGGGACTCGGTCGGACTGAGCGTCGATGAGCTAGATCGATCCAGTTGTTCGCTCAGCACCACCGTTTGGAGGAACGGATCGACTCGGTCTCTCGAGTAGCTGTGAGAGCCTCGTGAGGATCCGGGAGTGCGAGTGAGCGTCGGTGGAACAGAAGGCGGTCTCGAAAGTGGCGCCACAGCTGAAGACGTAGAGCTGCGCTGAGGTGACGCATCGTCCAACGACATGTGTTCAGCCGAGGAAGTGGGAGACGATATTGGGGAAGTTCTCAGCTCTTCCACTTCACGCATCCTCTTGATCAATCGCACGACTCTCTCAAGCTTCCCCTCATCCACGCTCGAGATATCCGTCTTGTCTCCCATCGCTGAATTCCCGCAACTTTGAGGCCGATCATACATCGATGGGCTTCTGCTCGGATTCTGTCGTCCAGCCGACTGTAGCTCCATGGATTTCTCTCGCAAGTGGGTCCCCGAATGGGCGTGAGCTCGTAAATCATAAGGTTGACATTTTTTCCGAGGAGCAGGGACGCGAGGAACCGGCAGCCATATACGTGTTCCGACCAAGCTACGTTCGAAGATGCTCTTTC
>NW_003207677.1:662731-667378 GCF_000006405.1 Perkinsus marinus ATCC 50983
CAGCGAGATCATGGTTACTCGATGATAGCAGCCCTACTGTTGAATTGGGGCGTGAAGGGGAAGACTCCAAGACCTCTCAACCACGTTGGAAACCGCTTTTACTGATAACTGAGAGGTGGCCGAGGTCCACCAAGTGAACTCAAGTACCGGCAAAGGTTTATTATCATTCTTATTCAATTCCTTCAACGATCCTCCCGCATCAGCAATTTTAGTCTCACGGATTTCCTACGAGAGGAAGCCCTAGACATGACTATATCAGACGACCCGCTCCCATCACGGCATTGTCACGAGTAATGGGAGGAGAGCAAGACTAGATGTGGAGTCTCACTGTGTGGCTCGGCTTCTCCGGTTCTGATAGTCTGGAGAGAAGCATTTGCATGAGGTCTTGCAACTGCTTCTGCTGCTGGGCGCGAACAACTTCATTCTCTCCTTGATGCGGAACTGCGCTCGATCCTCTCAAAGCCGTCTACGGATGATCCTTGAGGGCACGTCAGGAATACTTTGCGGCCCACCCGATCCGCCATCACTCGTCGAAGTTCATCAATGGCGGCATGCTGCTCTCCAAGCTTCCTCTGCTGTTCGAAAACGGCGTTGAACAACACTGAGTTCTCATTGCGTAGCTCAGACTGAGCGCCACGATCAGCAGGCCTTGCCTCACGCTTGTCTCGGGTAGGCCGGTCGCCAGGTTCAATATGCACCGTGGAGGTGGCGACAGCGATGTCGTGCTCCCTGTGTGTGTTTTGCTCAGCTACAGAAACGACTTCATGTGTAACTGGCTTCTTCAACTCTTCCTTGGAGAGTTTCGTATCAACAGGCCGGCGCTGAGGCGACAATGACTCGGGCCTGAAGACCTTATTTTTCAGCTGCATCGCATGGAATTCAGTGAAGACAGTGTTGAAATATATATGTATATATATTCACATAAAGTGAATATATATACATATATGTTTCAGGAAAGTGAAAAGCCTCAGACCGAACTTAGATATAAGTGTACCGAAACCAATGAACATCTCCCTAAATTTCCTTAGAGTTTCTATATTATCACCAACATATGTAGTTGACCATGTGTATATCTTCCGTATGAAGATTTCACAACGGGAATGAGTTTACCGGTTCTTAGCTTTATTTGTGGCCTCATTGATATTCATCTGTTGTGCACTCATCATACGCTGTCTCCTTCCTGCCTGTTCCTCTTCGTGTTTCCTCCGTTCATCTTCAATCTTGACATTATAACGTAGAGAGTGTGTGTGGAGTAATCACGCGCACCTCAGCTTTAATGCGAGCCTCTTCTGCGGCCTCCTCTCGTTTCCTGTTCTCGATCTCGAGTGTTTTCGCTTTAGCTCTCATTACGATCTGAGAGACGTCTTACTCGCAGACCGTCTGCGGCAGACGTATAATTTAGCACAGTAGTGACGCGTTTATACGCCTATATGCCGACTAGCACAGCATAAACAGTCCTCAGTCCCCAGTATTGCAATAGATGTTCGCTTTTCTCAGCGAGTTTAGTGGTTAGCTCTAATTTATAAGGGAAAATAGTAAGTTCGCTCCTCTGCCTAGAGTCCAGGGCTACTAACTCTCGTTCACGCGTCCTTTGCTGAGTTAATTGGTAGATCGGCAAAGCTGGCCGGCCCAACGCTTGCGAGCCTCACTGGAGAGGCTTTATTTATCAGCCTCCGGTGATTCTTGCTCACTAATCTATTCGGAATGTATGAGATGAAGTATTCCTCTACTGCAATGTGAGGGATAATGATTTGCCCAATACTGGCTCACCTGTTCGTCCAACCATTTCTTCTGTTCATCCTGTTGTTGCTTCTTGCGTTGACGGAGCTCCTCTTCTCTCGGATCCACATTCGCGATAGGAGGAGAGGGTGACTCCAAACGCACTCTGGCGACCCGTCGAGATACTGGGAATAATAGAACACTCGGTGACGCGAATAACTCACAACTGTTAGGCGATTCGTGGCGTAAATAAGTTTCAAGATCTTCCTTCTGTTGCCTCCTCAAATCCTCTTTCCTCTTCGCCTCGGCATCTCCCAAGCCCCTCAGGACACCGCCACTCCCACCATCCTCGGCAGCGGGTCGTTCGTTCGGCACTGAGGAAGACCAGACAGTCGTTGCCTTCAAGAAATACTCATCCCACCCAGAGGCTGATACGGAACTGATCCCTTTTTTGTGTCCATGGCGCTGACCATGGATGCCGACCACCCAGTTACCGTTGGTGCAGGGACGTTTGAATTGACTCGGCGGCCTGCACGGCGTAAGAGTGTGTACATCTAGTCACCATGGAACAGAGAATAATCAACCTCAGGAGTGCTAACGAGTCCTTTTGCATTTCGATTACCTAAACTTAACCTCACCTCGATGTTGATGAGCAAGGAACCGCCGCATGTCATCTTGGATTTCTTTTCTCCTTCGTTCCACTTCGCGTATACTCGAATTGCCTATGCCCGGCAGCACGCCACCTTCCGGCGATCGTGGACGAGTTGACGTAATCTAGCGATTATAGATTCCATCAGAAACTCAGTGCAAAGTTTCACCTTAGTGTTGTCCGCTTGTCGCTTTAGATATTCCTGGAGATTCTCTTTCTCCCTCTGTTTAACGGTTCTTGCTATTTCCTCGTGTTCTCCAATGCCAGCCAGTACGGCTTCGCTCGCGGCGTATCGGCGTTCCCACCTAGTCGTAGGAGATTTGCTAGTTTCTCGCGAACCGTCATCTCTGTTATCTGCATCTACTTTCGCCGCTTCATTCGTATTCGTCTGTTTGCCCGAACTCGCATACGCTGCGAGCTCTGGTTTCTCGGGATGGCTCTCCAACTCACGTTTTGACCGTTCATCATGCACTTTCCTCTGATACTGCCCCTTGTCGGCGTGTTGATCTCCTAGAGCGCCAACAAGCGGAGATCTTGTGTGAGCAGCCCGCCGCCCCAGGAATTTTCGGCGTTTCTCCTCCCATGCTGCATCTCGTGACAATGCTTTTCCACTATCGCGCTGCCGTTCGTATTTCTCATGAAGGGTCGCCAATTCGTCCTGCTTTTTCTGAGCCCAAGCCGGACTGTTACCATTTGCTGGTGGGCCGAACAGCGTTCGATACTTATCAGAGCCCTTGAAGGTCGCTGGTGGTCGAATAGTCTCATCAATGATCATGATGATTTTCCTTCGTGGTGCATGGAATAGATTACGACTAACTGCCGACATACATACATTTCGGGCATCCTAGTGTGTCTTAACGCATTCGTTTTAATTCCAACCGTTGTCGTGTTCATGAACTCGCGAGAAAGCGTGGTATTTATGTTGATTCTGATATTGCCCGAACGAACTGATAGAACATCACTGTCTCTGAGTGAAGATAGCTGTGATGTCATAGATCTGGGAACAAATTCGATCATGCAGAGTGATCGAAAGAATGGCCAATTTCGGGAAAGGGAAATTTCTCATGTGAATATCGAACGAACTCACTTACCATTTTTTCTATCTTCCCGAGGATCCACCATTCTACCAACTGATCCACCATTCTACCAACGATCCCTCTCCATTGAGAGTTGAATCAATTCCATGTTCTCGACAAGTTATGACGATAGGGAAAAGTGCAGGCATATTCCAGCTCTGCAGTGTGTCCAAGGTCTATCGACGGTCCAACTTAGCGATATGCAATGATAATTCATCATTTGGCTGTGGAGCGGTGAACCTGGTTGGGGCCATCTCCACGGACACTGCAGAGACGGACCGTCTCTGCAGTCGTATCATTCTCTCCATCGTGATCGTCTGAGGCGGATCAATATAGTGATGACTCAGCATCATCAGGTTAGGGCTTAGCCCTAATATCTCGCCGAAGTGTCATCAAAATACTCCGTATGATGAGTCGTCTATAGTATGTTTGTCAATCAGTCGCAATTTGTAGTTCACCACGTGCCGCGCGGTACACGTGTAAAAATGATGAAACTCTCGCAACTCGAGAACCGCAGCGAATGAAGGTTCCTTTGATGTAAAGTTATTTCAACAGCAGCTATCCGAAGGGTACTCGCTGCTCCCCGTTTGACTCTGCAATACTCGTTCTACTTTGTGTCTGAAATTGATATGCAAAATTTTGTCCATCCACCGAATCTTGCGTTTTTGAACATTTTTGTGCGATGTTTGAAACCGCGCCCATTCTGTCGTAGATCGAATTCATCAAGTGGTTCGAACTAGTGTTCACTCGGCTGGGCTCACAAGGCAAAGAGTTTGCTCGACCAACTTTTACTATCGACCACATTTCAAGAGTGGATATCGATCCAAGAATTACTTTACTGGGCAACTCGTTAGTATCTATTGTCATTAACGTATCATGTTTCCGACTTTCCCTCGGATTCACCAAGGATTACTTGTTCGGGCTAGCGCTGCTACTGGAAGACGAGCTAATGAGATACGGTCCAGGAATCAGCCCAGCTTTGGTAGAAGGAGTCACAACAGTCACCATCAACAACAGCAGAAACATGGAGAGGCGGCTCAAGAGGCAGTGACGAAGACTAGTGATGGCCAGGTAATTCAGAAGATTGGTAGGCGATTTTCTTTCGGGGTTGTGAAGGTTGCTCAAAATCAAGCGAGTCAAGTACCAGGACCGGCGATGAGTAGAAGGCCAGGTAGGTATATCGTGGTGGCGGAATATCATCAT
>NW_003207677.1:667478-674041 GCF_000006405.1 Perkinsus marinus ATCC 50983
ATGGTAGGAATACTCGGAGCCATTGCTGACGGCATGGCGTCAGGATTAGGATGGGGTATGGGGATGAGAATGATGGATGGCTTGTTCGGACCGAGAACAATGGAGGTTGTACATCATAATGAAGGTAATTATGGTGGTTCCTTAGTGAACTTATCATGTATTCACCGTAACGAGATATTGTATTTACATCTTTGAGTGGACGACGTTTTAAACCGGTAGTGATGAGTGCAATGGAGAATGGTGTATTTTTGACTCGTCCAAAAACGCTGAAAATATCTGCCCGGTGTCTATATTGTAGTGAGGTCTATTCCTCTGGGGCAGGTATGCCACCTCGGGGTTGGAACGCGTATGTTGTTGGAAGAATCTTTTTATGGAATTTGGTGATAGTCATGAAATGGCATATCGGCCCCATCGAGTATAATAAGCCTCGCACGTCGTCGAAATTAGAATGACTTCGCCGCGGGTCTAGGGAATTCATTGCACCAATGCACGTTATGGAGTGGCATAGCGGCCCCATTGAGGAGCAGTGTGGGGAAATATGCACATCGTTAACTATGTGTCGGCGAGAATAGGAAAATTTCGGAAAAATTCTGAGGAAATTTTGGGAAATTTTTGTTGGGTTTTCGACACATCTACTCAAGCTCGTTTAAGCTTCTATAACTAGTGAGGAAACTCCTGAGCCCAGCTGAGGAGAGCGGACGTGTATTCCTCCCACCCTGTTGAGCAGGGAATACGGAAGTAGTGGTACTGAAGCTCTGAGGCGATTGAATAGCTTCCTCTCTCGTTCATTGCTACTGTTTGAATGAGTGGCGTCTGTGCCGTTGTAGTAAATTCCGTTTCAGACTCATCGTCGGCGATGGAGTCGTCCTCCTCGTCTACTACTGCTACGAACGACTCGTCGACTGGATTGGAGGGCGACAATGGTACTTCGTGGTTCAGTAATACACCTAATTCAAGCGGGTCTACGCCACGATTCCTACGTTCAGGTAGCGATAATGATCAGGGAATGACTGATGATAGCGGCGGCTCTTGGTTCAGTGGTGATGGTGGTGGTGACTGGGACTTCTAGGATTCTGACCTCTACTTGTATTATTGCACTTCAATGGTCTTCCTTCATCCGTTTTGTGTCCTTACTATTCGATGGGAGTGGTGTTGGACTCGTCGTGTTGAACCGAAGTAGTTTCTTTTGTTATCATCGGTGGAGCCTCATTGGTCGTCTATTTCCACATGAATCGGTATAACTACGATCGACATCTGCAGGTGAAGAGCACGATTGTCAAGAGCACGCAAACATGGTGTTTCTGATATCAGCACGAATCGATACCGGTGAGTGGCGGAGACGGAATATGAACTGTTCTAAAGTTGGTAAGAGTTGATATAAAATCGGACAGTCCAGTGGTGCTTAGAAGTATACGGCAGACCCTAGCAATGAGCTCTTCGAATGCACGGGAATAGAATTTTGTTGGTTTGGACGGTGTAAGCGGCAGCTGGCGAGTGATAGTCGGGAACAGGACGTGAGTGACTGTCATACAGCTATCGAGCAGGTCACCTGTGTTGTGGTTGGCAGAGGAAGTCTTGCCGAGAAATAACACTAGAAACTCCATCCTACGAGTTAGACAACTTCTCAGGTAGCAGTTCACTGATCATGAATTATGGATCATTGGTCACTCTGATGTTGGTGGTCCTAATCTGTGGTGAACGGCGAGTCCTCAGCTGTCTGCTACAGAGTGGTGACGAGTTCTCACGAGGCCCCTGTCTCCGTGTGTGAAATTGTTCCTCCCGTTCCGACCTGAACTTCTTTAGAACCATAGTCACGGAGGCCGCAGAATTGGTCGAAGCTTCGATGAACAAAAGCGAGGGTAAGCAGTATCCTATACACGAGGTACTGGAGGTGGTGGAGGTGAACCGATGTGAAAGGTATCGGCCAGGTTGAGTTTGGTGATGATGATACATATTCTCTAAAGAAGAGTCCAGGGACGAGTATATTCCCATTCATCTGCAGTGCAGCCCGAGATTGATAATCTCATGTTTTGTGATGTGATAGAGGTTTCTTGTTCATTCATCGCTTAGTTGTGCAACTGGTCGGGCTTAGTGATTCGGCTTGTTTGGCCTAGCCGTTGTAGTTGCCGAGTAGCATGCTAGAAGTCGTTGGTTCGATCCCTGGTTGCATTAATCGGGTAGTCGTGTGTTTCCGAACAATCTTCTCGTGTGTGGAAAGCAGCAAGATTTAACGAATAGTCGTGGGTGGTCAGTTTGTGGCGGTTCCGATACCCTCCATCACGAGGCGGCGAGTAGTAGCAGCAGCAGAATGTTTGGTAAGAAGTCCCGGAGCCGAGTTCGATCCCACTCCATGAGCACAACAGACGGTAAGCGGAGTTTCTTAGGGATGTCGTAGTAGTAGATCTGCTGCGTGTCAGTACTCCGCTCCCTCGCCAGTTTGGTATCATTAAATCATCATGATAGACACCATTCGGATGTGGGAAGACGTGGTAGTAGTGGTGATAGGATGTACTGTGGTTGTGTGTAGTATTCGAGATTGACGCAAAATCATCGTTGTTCTGTTTTGGATTGCAGTTCAGTCATAATAGAATATATCATCGGGCCTCTGCTGGGTTTCTTGGGTAAAGAAATGTATGAGTTGAACACAGGCTGAACCGCTGAACTGATCAACTCACCAGGGGGTTTCAATGGACTCGATCAGTCGTTAGGATACTTTCTGAATATGGCGACTAAAACTGCGCTGAATGTTCGCTATATGCTATATGCGAATACGCGCTCGCATATGCTCTCGTTATATGCGCTGAATGCCGAGTGTGTCTTTACAATTTCTTCGGTCACCAGAATTCACAGTATACTCTGTATCGCCGTGGTGGTGTTGAAGTTTATCGTGGACGTGAAGACCTTGAGTGGAAGTCTTCTTAACATCAGATATCGATGGTTGTTCGACAGATTGCCACGCTGAGGGCAGTTTTGGTGTCAAACGTGTAGGCAAGGGGCGCAGTTATGATTTTGATACATCGGTGGTTTCCAGCGAGAGTATAATGACCGAATCGCGCAACAACGTGCATTGATTTCCAAAAAAGCGCGGTATAGTCTTGAGGACTTCGATCTGAGGGCTACTGTAGGCACTGGTAATTCTCATGCGAAGATATCATCCTGTTGTCATGGTGGCGTCCCTTATTGTTAGGTACTTTCGGCAGAGTTCGTGTGGTGAAGATAAAGGGGTCTAAGGATCGGACGCCTTTTGCACTAAAGATTTTGAAGAAGTCAGAAATTGTACGATTGAGACAGGTGGGTGCAACAAGTGTAGTTATCGAGGGCGGAGCGAAGGTGAACATGTTGTAACAAATCAGGTTGAACATGTTCGGGCTGAGAGGGCAATATTGGAGAATCTCAGTCATCCCTTCATCGTTAATCTGTGAGACATACGGTTGTGGTTGTTGTTGATGCTGTTGTGATATTTTTGTGGCGCGCGAGAATTTTCGAGGCCGACGTTTTTGTTGTTGTTGCTGATGCAGTTTTGCAACATTTCGTGACGACAAGAGATTGTTCATGCTGATGGAGTACGTGAATGGTGGCGAGCTGTTTTCGCACCTCCGGAAGGAAGGACGATTGCCCAATGAGGATGCGAGGTTTTATGCAGCTGAGATCGTATTGGCTTTCCAATACATGCACAGTAAGTTCATGTTTATCTAGGATGAGGGAAGATGCTTATAAATGGACTGTAGTTCTCGTCATCTTCATTGGATGTGACTCGATCCGACGTTTTCGCTCGGGTTAAATCGTCACATCGGGCTCGTCTCGTTCCAGGTTTGAACGTGGTGTATCGCGACTTGAAGCCTGAGAATCTTCTAATTGATTTTGAAGGTAGATAGTGTTACCACATTTTGAGTGCTTCTCATAGTAGATTCTTTCCTGTCAGGACATATCAAGATTACCGATTTTGGATTTGCGAAGGTCGTGACGGATCGGACGTGGACATTATGCGGAACCCCGGAGTATTTGGCACCAGAGATAATTCAGTCTAAAGGTGAAATCGATCAAGTCTCGAGGAGTACCTTAGCGCACTGTGAAGATTTTTGTTATTATGATAACGTGATGTGATAGGTCATGGACAGGCTGTAGATTGGTGGGCATTGGGCATCCTTATTTTTGAGATGATCGCTGGTTACCCTCCTTTTTATGATGAGAATCCATTTGGAATATACCAAAAGGTAGGTGCTGGGATTCGAACCTGGATGGTGGTTTTGTTACCTTGTTATCAGGTTTTAGTCGGTCGAATAGACTTCCCTAAGCATTTTGACAGCAAGGCTAAGGACCTAGTCAAGCATTTGCTGGTACGTGATAGAGTTAAACGATACGGATCCCTACGCGATGGTGTAGAAGATATCAAACGGCACAAATGGTGAGTAGATTGAATACTCTATCGCTGAGAATAGTAAAATTGAGGTGGTAAATTTTGGTTATCTTTGCTCACCTGTTATTTGGAAGCACAAGTCCACACAATTTTCATATTTTTCCCAACACAGTATTTGACCATGTACATACATTCCCACACAGGGAAAATAGTAATCTCACCGGAAGCATATCTTGAATGCATTTTATGATCAAACATCGAATCCTGGTGGGGACACCCTCTTAGCATCAGTAAGTATCTTCAACATTCTCGGCAACAGTTTGAAGTTCACATAGTATCCGTCTTCTCGGTATAGGGAGTTTGATGAGCGTGTTCAGGTTCAAGAGTATCGATTGGGAAGCGGCCATCAATAGAGAAATACCAGCACCGTTTATACCCCAAGTACGAGGCCCTGATGATACGTCGATGTTCGACAGGTGAGGATGACATATTAAGTGGCGAGCGAGATTGTTCCTGTTGCTTTGTAGGTATCCTGAATCGATTGAGAATTCATCCCCTAGTATCAACGATGCTGAGTACGATGATGCGTTTAAAGATTTCTGAACGTCTGCGAGTATCACGCTCGTCGTCTCTGTTGTTGTTGTTTCAAATTGCCACACTTGACTGTTTTCTTCTTTGTACCTGCTGTTCGGTAATCTTGCCCCGTTTTGTTGCATGAGAATGCCGCAGTATGTTGATGATAATGGTTGTTATCTATCATCCGAGTTTCGGATTGTCGGTGGCTTGGGGCTCTGCCATCGATAAGATCTCCTGGCTTGTTCCATCTGAGTCGTTTCACTTCCTGTGTACGATCTCTGTAACCAGCTACTCTTCATCATTCGTTTTCTTGCCTTATTGTTTTGACTTTGTCAATATATAGGTTGGAGTTGGAGAAGAAAGACTTATGATGGGTAGCATTAGTTTACGAGTCTTAGTGAGTAAAGTCTGTACGACCTGTCGTTGGGTGATAAGACAAATTCCAACTGTTGTCAAACACGAGGTTTCACGCACCCTTCACTTCGCCATTCACGAAGTAATACCAGTCTTTCCGAAAGTCCTAATCGAGATTATATTGGTACCACCTTGGAAGAGCCGGTTGAGAACTCAGAAACATAAGTACACGAAAGGGTTATCGAAGTCATCCTTGCTCGACGATTCGTTGCACCGCCTATCGACCGAGATCTCACATGTTCTACTACGATCCTAATCTTGCTGCATGGCACCTTGTTCAAGCCGAATTGGTCGCCCGTGCGTCCAAGGTCATCATTCACGTCACTCACTGTGACTCATGAGGTGCTATGTTGCGAAAACTACTGGTGTTTGTTCAGTTGATGTGGGACTAAGGTGGATGGTACCTTGTGTAGTAGGAAGAGCCCATGTCGAATGCTCGTGTCATTGACACAATATGAAATCTCTAGGGCTGGGACAGATATCTTCACTGTGTAACAGTATGGGACAAAATATGCGCATAATCAACTCCATATGTTGGTGGCAATATGAAAACTCCGAGGAAATTCTCATTTGTTCGTCTAACAGCAGACAGTCAGAACACGAATACTGTGGTTAGTGATGAAAGAGAAAAATATTTCCTCCAACACGAAAGGAAAAAGAGCAGCGTATACGTACATATATGTAGTCCCACAGATGCGGCTATCAGTGCCTTTTCGGGAGAGGCACGAGAACAGAACTTATTGGCGTCAAACAAAATCCGTGAGAATATCGAATCTGACTAGGATCGATGATGAGAGTTCATAGTTCGAGGATATGACCACTTTCTACAACAGAGTGGTGCACCACACAGATGGCAGCTCCTCGTGCATAATCTTATAACGATATAGGTAAATTCCTATGGTCAGTGGCATTGCTAGTTGCCAAATTGAAACGCTGTGACGAGGGTTCCCGCGCTCGTTCAAGGAGTATGATAGTGAATAATGTCATAGGCACTGTAAAGTTAGGTCTGAAATTTTATACCAGACGTTAGCTCCTTAATACTTGACTTCTTAGTGACTTTTAGCCTAAAAGTTTTAGGGCTCCCGTCTCGTCACAGAAACATGTAGGGAGAACTTTTGCTCGGTCGCTCCGGTGCTCGTCAACATAGGCATGTAGGGAGAACTTTTGTTCGGTCGCTCCGGTGCTCGTCAACATAGACATCAGTGGCGTAGCTGGG
>NW_003207677.1:674141-691606 GCF_000006405.1 Perkinsus marinus ATCC 50983
TCAGTTTCATGAGCTCCCGAAAGTTACCCTGATTAACAGAGGTAGCTTCCTCAGAGTGACCTCGAAAAGCTACATTCTGGAAGGAGCAGAACAACAAGGCCTTGCAAACGGTCTTGATGTACATACGATTCTCCAATAAGGTACTCTCGTCGTGTTTGGCAAGAAGAGCCGAGACCGATTGTTCTTTCTCTGCAGCAGCCTTCCACGTTGCCCACCTCACCATCGCCTCCTTGTGACCGGCGCTAGCCTTATGAGCGTTCAGTTTTTCAACGCCCTTCTTGAAGTTACTGAAGCCAGAGGACACGAACGAGCCATTTGGCGGACCGAAACCGGCAGCTGCTGGTGGGTAAAAGAAACGGCAGGCGAAGCAGTATGCCTTATCGGTAGATCTGCTCCACTCGAGCCAAGGATTACCAACATACCAGTCAGCTTGGAATGGACGCCCTTGTGCGTTCGGTAAAAAGCCGGCCTTAGGTTGCAAGGGCTCACCGGACTTGGACTCAGCAATATCGGCGGGTACCTCGCCACTCGGGTTACCAGCAGGCCTAGCGCGCTTAGAGCCTTCCAAAGGCTCCTGACCTTCACGGACGCGCTTCATCATCACGGCAAAGGCAGATTGAGCAGAGCTGGATGAGGAGGACATTTCGCAAGTTTACAATGGAGTACTTTAAGTGTCAATGAACACGCACGCATGTACATTGCGCAATCTACACGCATGCGCAGTAACATTTTTTAATAAATGGTAATTTCGGAGTGAAACTTTCCAAAACGAAAAAATAAAAGAATTTAGTAGGACCCTCTGTGGTCTTAGCTCGCCCCTATCCTGCCCCCCCCTGGCGCACAGGACGAGATACGCCACTGATAGACATGTAGGGAGGACTTTTGTTCGGTCGCTCCAGTGGAATTCCAACGTTCCTACGAACAAGAAATGCTTTGAGATCCTCGTCTTCAGTTCCTCATCAAGAACCTGCAATGAGTATATGAGTATAGACTTCAATAAGGGGGTTTTGAAACTTGGAGTATTTGTCTACTGCCAGCATCGGTATGTTACACCGTATAACAACCTCGGCATCATCATCCACGAGATACGTCCATAGTGCAAAATGCACTTGTGGATTCATGTCATGGGACAGGGTTGACTGTACATGCTCTGTCTGTCATCCGGCTGGTTGTGTGAAGATAAGTCCTCCGCTCGATTACACACTTCTCCCCGACTTGCCCATGTGGTGTACCGTGTAGACCCACCAGCACTTGTCGTCGTGAGACTATGAAAGTAACTTCCTGCTTATGTGAAGGAGCCCGGAGTATCGATCCCCTACACCGACATGACATCGCTCGTGCTGATCCTGTTTCCCGGTCAGTAATGTTTTGTTGCACAGTCTAGAGCTTATTAGTGATACAGTGTAAATGTGTACTTGACGCACGCTTGTTTTTAGAGGCGCGAATATCCAATATCATCTCAGCGTAGTTCGAGAGATTAATGTGTTTTTCTTCTCATCGACACGATAATGCAAGTTAGGATGTGGTTGTGAAAATCCGTGAATCGCTTCACGACGTTCCATGTCCACTCGAGTTATTATGGTTCATTCTATCGAAAACGTGTGTTCGAGAAGTCCCCAAGGAAGATATTGTTCTCTCATATTGAAATCTTCTAATACAAGTCGTGTTCATTGACAATAGCACATCAGGAGTAGAGGCTACATATGAGGGGTAGTGTTGCAACGTGATAACTGCATCGACGATAACTGCAATAAGGTGTGATGGAGAGTTACTTACTGCAAACGAGCGGGGTCGGGAGCTGGCCCACATTCCCCTTGCAGTGTCGAGGCCTTCGTTCTTCGATCTGGGTAGAGGGGACTCGCATCGTTTACTGGCTAAGTCGTTTCGGAATAGGCTGCGACCTCGAGTTTCGGCATCTGAATGAACGAGTGGTTACCTCAGTATTGAGGGGGCGTACTATCAGCGCCGGCTCGTAGGAGTTCATCTCGCCACGTTATGGGAATTCGAGTGAATCTTGGGAAGTATCTTAGCGCGAGATATGACACGAATGAGGTGATGATAGTGTCAATACGGATCATTGTAGATTCCACCCACATAGAGACCGTGAGTGGTGTTCAAACATGTATTGAAATGATGGGAAATGTCGTGACGAGCCGGGTAGCCACCACCACCGAATGATAAGGACATAGCAAAGAGGACACTTAAATGTTCCATGACAGTTCACGAGCTCTGGTACCCTACATGATGAGGGCTGCCAGGGAAGATGCACATGACGAACTACATGTGTTGGTGACAGTATGAAAAAATTATGAGAAAATTTGAGAGAATTATTGCCGATTTCTGAACACTCCTCGCCGAATTCGTATGTAAACTTCTATGCTTCATGGAATTCCTCAGCTGAGCTGAGGAAGGCGAGCATATATTCCAACACTGGCGAGTCATGGGTAGAAGCCCTTTCTGGAATTGCTTCGAAATCTGAGGTAAGATAGTTGCTCGAGAATTGAGGAGACAGCGAGAATACAAGATTATGTTGGGCAGACGAGACATTTCCGGGAAATGCCCGAAAAGGAAATGATTTCCAGCAAGCATTTCGAAGTGTTATGTTTCTGATACCGAGGTCGTTGCCGCATATACACAAGTATGATGCCATGCCACATTTGATAGGGGTATAAGTAATAAACAATCGTCTATATGTTCATGTGCTTCCCTTGGCGCTAAGTTCTACCCTCCTGAAGTGCTGCGAGCCAGGTAACAAGTGTTTCGACAAGTGGGCCAACCACACAGGTGGCCCACCCGTAGTTTCAAGAGCTTGCAGTTGCAACTTGCAAGCCCCCACCCGGGCTAAGAATAATATTATTCTAACGTGGCAAACGGTAGAGCACCGCGCTAGTCACATGTAGGGCGCAGGTTCTACCACTGTTCCTCACAAGTAGTTCTTTATGCACATCCCCAGGTCTGAGGGATAGTCTCTTTTCGGTGGTTGTTGTTGCTGATGGTCTCACCTTTCCTCCTTGTGCTGAGGGAGAACTCGCTACGATGGGGCTACCACCTGAGAGATGATGTGAAGTTTGTGTGTTGATGAGATCTATTATCCTTATGTCGATATATCTGTGCGGTCTGCACGCATACACATCGTGAACTGTATGTGTGCAGTACTCCGCGTGCTTTTACTTTTGTACTTTTGTACGAAACGGTTTTGGTGGTGTAAAAAGGTGTCGTCGCGAAGTATTGATTCCTCGACCATTCGGAAGGATCCTTCGACGTGAGTCGATTGAGTACGCGGGCCAAGGTAGAGTGGATGATTGTGTCGCGCACAGGGAAGAATTCGGAGTAAAGATATGTAAGAAGTCGAGATGTGTTCGTTGAGTATCTAGGATCGTTCAAACTAAAGGCTCCGGGGTCGATTCTCGGAGAGGGTACTTCCGCAGATGCAAGATGGCGTACCCTTTCGAGTTGGGTTAGAACATGATGAGGTCGAAACCGTCATATCTACGGACTCGGGTACTCCACGTTTCTATTCAATAGGATATGGCAAGCACGACGTTGACAACTACTTAAAGTGTATTTGTCACTATACGTTCATTGTAAACGGCTTGTGTTGCGACTATTATACAAGTGTGTTTATAGTTCTGGTCGCAATGATGGTATCCACCACCGACTTGCCTAGTCCGCCTGAAGTTCTGTTGCAAGGTGTATGGGATGAAGTACGAGCCGTTGACCAGTGGGGAGATATGCACGTTGTGTCGCATATCATCTTTCCATCGGTAAGATAGAAATGTCGAGCCTAGGAATCGAACCTTGGGTCTCCTCAGATCTGGGCAAGTGTAGCCTTCGTTCTGGTATGTCTTTATTTCACCTTTTTCTATGATATACCTCGCATGATGAGGACGAAGATTCAAGTGAGGTTCACAAAGATGAGATTCCCTCTCCAACAGAAATTCCCCCCCTCCCATTCAGCCGTCCAAGTGGCCTACGACGAGGGATATCATTATTGCTTCGATTCCCCAGGTCCAGATAGGTTAACATGCTACGGCGACAGAGACCCTTGTTTTCAGACAACTATTTACGTCGTGATGAATGGTTTCTTATTTTACTATCTTGACACACATGTACATCTGGTGAAAGAGGCTCCCAGTCTGTTGCAGTTCACAAAGGAGCTTATGGCTTGCCTTGTGAGAAGATGCTCTCCCCCACGACGCGATGGTATCATTTGTGGTGATCTCTCAGGTTGTCGGCGATTTCTGCATTTATTGGTATCATAGGTGGATGCACGCAGTACCTTTCTTACTACGTAATGTCCACGGTGTTCATCATGGCTATCGCGCTGTGTACAGCTGGGCAGGAGGCATCCTACACCCTATGGAAGATGTGAGTTCAACTCCTCTGTGTTATACACAAGTAATGTCGGCCTGCTGGTAGATCTGCGTGGTGGCATGTAACATATGGTATCCTTGGTTGTTCCAATGTCATTGGCTAACAGTGAATGCCTTTACATTTATATGGACGCTAAACTTGATCGAAGAGCACAGTGGTCATGATGTGTGGTAAGCAGTGTTGGAGTAGGAATATATGTTCGCTTTCCTCAGCTCAGGAGTTTCCAAAGCTGATTATATGAGTTTCTTTACGAACTCGGATAGAAACGAACAGGAACTAGAAAAATTTCCAAAATTTTCTCCGGATTTTTGGGTAGTTACTAACACATGTATCTGTCCATGTGCATATGTCCTACTGGTGGTAGTCAGTGTTGTCTGCTTCGCCCCCAGTATATATTACTTGTAGTGCACCCTCTCAGGTGGGCACCCTACAACCTACTTCCGTTTAATCTCGGAGGTGGAGCTGCGGTAATAGTAGTAGTAGTAGTAGTAGTAGTAGTAGTAGTAGTAGTAGTAGTAGTAGTAGTAGTAGTAGTAGTAGTAGTAGTAGTAGTGGTAGTAGCAGTAGTAGTAGTAGTAGTAGTAGTAGTAGTAGTAGTAGTAGTAGTAGTAGTAGTAGTGGTAGTGGTGGTAGTAGTAGTAGTAGTAGTAGTAGTAGTAGTAGTAGTAGTAGTAGTAGTAGTGTCTCTCACAGGTACATGACCTTCATCATTCAACTAACACACGTAAGAATTTCTCGTTCATATTCAATGGGTGGGATATTCTGTTCAACACAGCGATACCAAGTGAGCATTCTCCATGTGGAAAGTAAGCATACAGTGTTGAAAACACTCGATGAGATAAGTTCCTCAAAAATAGGTATGTTCATGTAACCTTACTATTCGTGGTCATGCTTAGCAGCGCCATCGCCTATGAAGAGAGGTAAAAAAAGCTCAAGTTTTTATTATAAGGGTCGATGATACTAGCCCTCATTGGATGTTGTTATCATTGGTGGTTTGTTCAGATGTCTACCCTGGGCATGGGCTCGAGGCATCTGTCTTGTGACGAGCTCTCTAATCTTGATGTCTGTAGCCCTTCCGACTCCGTACCTGCATCGCAAGCATCAGGATTGATCTCAGACTTTCCCATGGTTTAGTTATCATCACTAGCATTGTAGTGTTGAGGATCCGCTATGGTCAGTCAGATGTTCTCTCACCATGACTGAGGTCCGCCCTTCCTCATCGCCGTGCGCCCATTCAAGTGACAAAGTTGAGACTAGAGTAACGTGGAAAGGAAGATCGATAAAGTTGTGGACGTGATAGCACCATCACTACTGTAGAGGAGGAGGAGGAGGAATGCGGTATCGTGTATAGGTATGACCAGCTGGAGCCTCTCAAGGGGAGCACGATTCAACAACGTGCGAAGGACTTGAGGTCTTTGGTTGGACCTCATCTGAAGTGTTCCAGGATACCCAGGAGTAACATAGGAGCGATAAGGTAAGTATATAGAGTAGTGAGGTTGGACGGCATCGTCGACGTGTATTCAGGTGGATTCTGGAATTGCAGGCATACTTGTGCGATAGAAATGCATCGGACTTTGGATATCCTAGGAGCATCTATAACCCTTCACGGTGGGAGATGTCCAGTCGTTTGGCTGCTGACATTGAGGTGAGATGCAGTGGACGAGTGGTATGTTGGTTATACACTGAGGGATTGATATGATAGTAGTCGATATCGTATAGCCAGTTCAAGGTGTGGTCATTCAAAAACGTTTTATCATAATTTTCATAACCGTATGAGTATGGTATTCATCACTCGCGCATCCTACATGTGAACTCCTATTGCAGTGTTGGGATTTATGTTCGCTTCCCTCAGCTGAGCTCAGGAGTTCTCTCACTAAGTATAGGAATTCGGGAATATGTGTGCAAGAACCGGAAATTTCCCTAGCAATTTTCATATAGTCACCAACACATGTAGTTGACCATGTGCATATCCCCCTACTGTTCTGTCGGCTCCTCGAGGTCTGTTCTGAAGTCTTTTGAATTACTATCGACATGGCTTGGCTTGGAGCTGTTATGTTGAACGTTCAGGAACTACAGTGTATTCCACCACGATCGGGGTCTATCGTGGTGCCCGCCGAGATTGATGCAAGTGATCACGTCCCCACTCATATCTTTCAAGAAGCCTCACACAATGAGGGTGTGTCCGGGCAAGAGGTTTCCGGGACGGTGACGGGCGTAGCTCTTCCGCCTTGGATGACCAGTCACATGGTGACACAGGGGATGAGTGTCACACCAAGAGAGAAGGCTAGGGGCAAGATGAAGACGAGGAACACGTGGACGGCCCTGAGGGGTACGATAACACTGGGAGCCATAGATGACGTCTCTCGAGAGGCCATGCAACAAGAAGAAGAGCAGGCTGTAGTCGTATCTCCAATCGTCGATGATGCCACCACTCAGGACGATCAGCAGCCCCCTACAGCGGCATGTGGGGGTGGGGTCGGGGTGGGTCCAAGGGTAGGAGGTAGGTTACATTACTCGCCCACGGTAGCTGGGTATCATGACCATTTCGATGATATTGGTACGGCTCAGAGTGATGCTCATCATGATGTTGGTGGGGGTAGCCGACTCCACCATGGGGCCACTCAGGAAGGCTGGCATGACCATTTGCAGTGTAGTCTGGAGCCGAAGATTAAGGACGTTCCCAAAGTGAAGTTGCACGGCTCGCCCACACAAGAGGGTTGGCACGATGATTTCGACATGGTCGTGGCGCCTAAGGTCGAGGCGATGGCGAAGGGGAAGCTGGGAGGGTCAGCGGACCAGGAGGGCTGGGTTGATCATATGCTCCTACCAGGAGTTTCAGACAGACCAGCATTCATTGACCCTGAGAAGCGACATGGTGGTAACGGCAGCACTCTGGTTGATGACCATTTCGAATCGCTGGGTGTGCCCAAGTGGGAAGACGTGCCTGGACACAGGAGGATGGGCACGCCCCTTCAGGAGGGCTGGGTTGATAGTTGGCGTTCTGAGAAGGAGCTTCGACCGTCTAAGAGGTTTTATAGCGATGCTATGGTCAAGGGCCGACGGGACCACTTTGAAACCTTTGGTACGGTCAATTCGATTCCTGTGATGAGGGGACGTCGGGTAGCTCCTGAGACTGCAATGGCTTATGATGATCACTTTATATATTCTGGTGAAGTTGCTGGTGATGGGTCTAAGCTCATCCGACGGAGGCCGTCTACACCGTTGATAGACCCGAGGTGGAAGACGGATAGAATGGATACTTCTTGGACCAGGAGCCGACGAAGGGGAAAACGCCATGTTCCTATCTTATCGTGATGTTGTATAACGATGCTATGATGTTGTTGTTGTTGTCACAATCGTATCGTGACGGGCTTGTGTTGAATGGGCTATTCTTGCTACTACGTGGAGCCTGGTTACAATTAGCGGGTTAAGGTCGTCCGAGATTGGGGTATCACCAGCATAGTTGCTTTTGGATGATCGACGTCTCTATTCTTACGTCGCCATCGGGCCGTCCTCTGGTCCTGCAACCACTCTGGGATCAACTGTTGGATTTGGAGCAGTGGAGGGACCTTCATCTGGTCTCCCACTTCCTCTTCCCAGGGGTGACACCATCGAGTCGAACTGTCAATGGTATCACCATCTCAGGTTGTCGCTACTGCTGCTTATATTGCCATCTGCACATACTACACTTTATTCTATGATATACCCAAATTCATGGAGACTAAGATTCAGGTTGGTCCGCCGCTGCCGTCGCCTACGTGTCGTGGTCGTTCTTCTTCCTCATCGCATCCTTCAGCCCTCGAGATGGCCGACCGTCGGAACCCTGCTCTTCCAGACAGTCTTCCAAGTGAGTTCTCCATGTCCAACATTGGCTTAGTTTTACTGCGGACAGTCCATCGGGTTCACGCTGATGATGAGCTTTGGTATTGCCATGACGAGCTACCACGTTAGCCTTCCGGCTGAGGCCCCAACACTATGGGAGGCCTTTAGTGACATCACAATGTCATTCGTAAGGTTACTGTCAAACTCACCTTCTACTCACGATGAGCTCAGATCATCGGTGATTCCGGCACGTACTGGTACCATCGTATGCTCCACATCCCCGTGGGTGTATCGTAACATCCACAGTGTTCATCATCAGTACTATGAACCATATAGCTGGAGCGGTGTCGTCCTTCACCCCATTGAACATGTAGGCGTGGACCACTAGCGACTATAACGATTAGTTCCTTTCAGACCTGTAGTCTGGTAGTCTACTTCTGGTATCCCATCTTCATGGGTCACCACTGGTTGACTTTGAGCATATTCGCTTTCATTTGGGTGGCCTGGCTCCTCGAAGAGCACAGTGGTCACAACACATGGTATTACTGCTCGTTGAGTGTAAGGAAATCTCACTGTGATTCGTAGGTGGTCACCGTTCAATCTGTGGCCCTTCGAACTCGGTGGAGGCGCACCTGTAGGGGTGAATTGTGATTTATCGCGGGTCGATTTTTCATGTCTATTATTCAGCTTCATGACTTACATCACTCCGAGAGAAGTCAGAAGAACTACGCCCCAATTTTGAGGCTTTGGGATCGTATCTTCGATACGGAGACCCAGCCAAATCCCAAGTTCAAACCCGGCATGTATCAATTTTCCATTCTGCTCTGAAGGCTGATTTACTATGCATATAGGTTCGTCCATGTCACGGCGCTGCTCATGATTCTCTTATGTGTTGGGATTGGATACGAAAACGAGTAGGTGGAAGAGGAGTGCGCTGTCAATTACGCGTTAGTGACAATAAGGAACCTCTTGTTGGTAGTTTTTGTACAGTTCTACGCCCAGTCGTGTGTAGTGTAGCCTGTAAACATATATATCAACGCTAAGTAGTGTGTCCAAGACTACCGCGGTCCATTTCACTTATAATGTAACCCATCTGTGATTTGTGGGTTTACTACGTTTCACTGTGTATTATTCTGGGCAGTAATATCCTGCTGATATTCAACGCATACCTCCATCTATGATGATTCCGAAGGGGTCCAGGCGGTAGAGATCTCAGGTAGTGTCATCTTCAGATACATATCGCTACCCAGAGCGTTGTGATACACCAACAACTGGAGGGTTGTTGTATGTCGCATCGTCATTATCATTGTCTTCTCTTGCCTCGATTCTGCATGCCCGTGGCTGCTGCTGCTGATGATGATGATGAAGTATATATTGAGGTTGCGGTTTGGGTTTACTGCAGCAAGCCATCGGAAAGGCCTTTTCATTGCAGACAGTCTCCTTTTTGCCAAACATGACATCGATCGCTCCGTTGGCACGTATAGGTAAAGCGCCCACCGCTTTGTACACGTGCCTCCGTTGCGGGATTATTAAACGATTATCGGTTTATGATGTTGATAGTAGCTCTATTAAGTTTAATATCACTATCATTCTCTAAGGCTTAACTCCGTAGACAACGACACTTTTGAGTTAGCACTGGGAAGACCCGTCGTCCGTTCAATAGACAAGGCTGTGTGCGATGCTGGAATCGATTCTCAAAATCGATTTTCGGAATCGTTCCTGAAGTCGTGTTCAATAAACACGATGTTGAAAGTTGAAAATCTTCCAGAATCAATTCCGACTGGCGTTCACTAGACACGATTTTCAAAATCGATTCCAGCAAGGATTCCAGAATGAACAAATGAAATACGTGAGAAATGGGGTTCCCCAAGATGGAACCTGAGTTCACCAACAACACACTTTCAGTTCTACTTGCAGGATAATCCTGCCTGAGAGTCTCTTTAAGAGCGCTACCAGGGTTGGATTCCGTATGTAAAACTCGATCCTGGGAGCGGTCTTGAAACTCAGGGAGGTCTGCTGAACACTCCAACTATTTATTCATCAGAAACTTCGTACTCCTCAGGCGAGCGCATTCGTGCGCCAAGATACTCCCATAGAAACTGCAATTTCGACCGTGCGCTGTTTAGGAGACTTCAATATCGCACTAGGGGCATCATTTTCATTTCACCATGGAAAGCATAGCTCAGACCCGGGAGAGGCGCATATCCCAACTCCTCGAGCTGATCGATGAGGGCAGTAAACAGATGGTGCCTAAACTTCGTGGACCCTGTTTTTTAACACTGTATTTATTGACATTCTTGAATATTGTACTTGTCGTTAGTAACCAAATGACATGACTGTCGCCGGCTGTCAGATAAATAGCTTGTGCTTAGTGAATACACTTACCAAGTTCCGATAAATTTGCATATTACGTATTTATTGAGTAGAAATAAGATCGGAATATGACTAGATTATACCAAGCAACTGAAAAAGGCAAGAACACACTAACTACGAGAAAAAGAGACGGATAGCTGAGGTCTACGATGGAAAATACTGAAGATGGAGTATGTTGATCGTCTTACATGGATCTATCATCTGTTATAGTCATCCCCTTGAGCGACTTGCCTATGACGATGCACAACACGAACATCTGCCAGTATACACTCTATGCTGATTCCTGTGGGATCTTTTCAGGGACGGTAATACACAGGGGCTCTGCTAAAACTCCTCCATCGACAAGATGTAATTATAAATGGGTAGAATTGACGCTTACGGGCCGTAGTATACGGAATTCGAATCCGTAGTACACGGAATCGACAGCACTGTTCATGATAGTTCTACTGGCAGTTTCTTCCCTGGCAATCCATAATAACAACATCAACACAGAAAGATGAGCCAAAGAAACCCAGTCGTAGGGCATTCGCCGATTCAGTAAGGGGAAAGTGTGCATTTAAGACCCCTGAAAGGGCCGCACGATACGAACGTCGAAATAATCTCCATATTGCCGCAGTCACGAAGTGAGCTAATCAAGCCTTCTGACTCGCAAAAATATTCACCGTGGCGGCCGTCCATAAGAGTACAGTGAGTGAGAGGGCGATTGCTGGGATGACCATGCGACTTGACCTATGAGCCAAAAACTTACATACCCGAAGGCCTTGACAAAAGGGCTTACCTTCTACAGAGGTTCCGTTCGACGACGACTCCCTTTCGAGCGAGCATATCATCCTCAGCCCGGCAGCATGCGATGTAGACAAACGCCGGTATAGTTATCATCAATGGTGTAGCCATGTAAGCCGAAACGTAACCGATGAATGAGCCAACGTCAGGGACCTATCAAGAGATGTGTGGTGACACGAATGGTGACAGGTTCGCACCCAGATCGCTGTGATAAGGCAGATAGTGAGGACGACCGTGTTGAACAATATCCGCACTCCTGCGTGTTTGGCTAGATGGCACCGGTCTATGGCGTGAAAGAATGAGCTAGTAATCGGGAACAAATTGAGGGGACACGCGAATATAAGTGTCAGAGAGACTGCCTAAGAAGACAAACCATGGGAGGAAAACCAGTGAGACACGTCACTTACAACTCGGCATGCATTTACAGCCACATCATCTAGGGGGTAACTCTGAAGAAAATTTGAGGTGGTTGCCTGGCCAAAAGTTAGGTATCTACATATAGACGTGATGGGGAAAGGAGGGTCGGTGAGGAGGCTCACACTGCTGATAGGAGGGTAGCATAGCATAGAAAGAGACCGAGGGCCGCCCATCCGCATACAGCAGTTAGTCGTTGTCGTGTTGGTTTGTGGAGCTCAGAGGTGATGCACACTGCGTTTACTTGGTTCATGTAGGCGAACGTGCCCATAGACAAGGCATGCATCACTGAGATAGATGAACATCGTGTACGCATCAGTCTTGTTGTGATTTACCTTGGCGCCAGTTGAAGCCGAGAGGCGTCATGTTATTTGGTCGGTCCGTGTCTAACTCTGACCATGGTATTTTGCACAAGGCGAGGACAGCAGTAGATAGCATGACCCAGATGCTGAAGGATCCAACTGCCCTCAAGGAGGAGATCTCGCTGCCCACAGAGAGAGGCAATACGACGATGTAAACGATGCTGACCAGGGCTAGAGTACGGCTGAGGGAAATCTGGAGCCACGCTTGAAGGACAGATGGAATGAAGTCGCCGAGGAAAATGAGGTAAGTGACAATAGCGGCTCCTTGGTACACCGTCATAAAAGCGTCGAAGGCTGGTAGTCTATAGTTGCCTCTGTCAAGATTGCCTTTACTGTTCGCCAGACTCCACGCGAGAATACCACCATAGGTTTTCTGGCCAGATATGCTCACGGCTTGGCCGAGGATCGCATCACTGATGGCTGTGATGAGCCCTGCGACCATCAATATAAAGATACCAAGATAGAGGCCAACGTCCTTAGCGGCCGAGGGCAAAGCCAAGACGCCGCTGCCGATCGAAGCAGTGAATAGCAGAGTACTACACGAGAAGGGGGAGCCAGCGTCGAAGAAGCCGGGTGGACCACGTGCGGCTGGGGTTAGGTCCGGTAGTCTACCAGGCGATAGAAGGGGCGTCGCTATGGCCATTCAGCTCGTTAAGAAGCCTATGTGAGGGTGATTGGCAAGGGCTAGTTGGCTAGTTGGCGGTGGAGATGGAGACCGTGACCTGTCCCTGTCCAACAGGTGTGTACAGTAGAAGGAAGTCCCGAGTGGAGAATGATAGGTGCTATGAGGATATGTGATACGCGATAACTTCGTTTCGAGGATCGCCTCTAAGTTCTGAATAAGTTAACAATGCGGTTTCTAAGATTCGTAGTTACTGTGACGCTCTTTCGATTAAGGCGCGTTCCTTATCGATGATCTGGGCGTGCGCGGAGATTTCGATCTTGCGTGAATTTGCGACATTATGGGCTGTAAGAGCACTTTGCGTGTTGGTGTTATCGTAATGGTGCTGCCAACACTCGCTCGTCGAATGGCGGTCTCGACCCGTCCACCTTGTCGCATGGTTCTTAGTAGGGGCTATAAGACTGAGAATCCTCTGTACAAGGACGATGTGAGAAAATATGCAACCAACACGACTGCAATTGATTTATCGTTCAGGAGCCCTTCGCCAAAACCTGTCACACTTTCGACTACACTAGAGAGGGGACGGAAAAGAACGGCCTCGGCTACTACTGCTTGATGGGTCTCTGGGCCAGCATCTTCATTTGGGATAGCCTTTACACTGGAGCTACCATGTAAGCCAGATACGCCAGATTTACGGTATGCGATTTCTTCTCCTCAGGCCGACTGGTGTCCATCGTTACGTTTGGGGGCCATATTTCCCTACGGCGTGGTTTTAAGAAAGCCCGCAGGAAATAATTCTTCACAGCCAATCGCGAGGGCGTTGGCAAATGACAACAATCGATAAGAGGTCAATTTTGGCGTATCATGTAGAGAGAGACACATTATCATTTTGAAAGCTACTACTTGTGTTATCAACTATAACTTCGAGCGCCGCTTTGATCAAGGCGGTTCCTGTAGTAGTGGTGCTCTCAACAACACCTTCAGCAACCCCTGCTATCACTTCCTTTAATGCTGGACAAGAGACCAGTGCTGTATCGTGTCACAGTCCAACACTGGTCTGGTCTCAGTCACCGCGCAGAATGCCGCGGTAGTGATGTTGCTCATAACCGTTCAATATCGAAGCGTTATGTGACACATGCAGGTTAGAAGATTGAATTTTGCGCGGTGTTGGAAGAATATGTCATGGTCGACTTCGTGTGTGCGTGATAATACGAAGATTCTGAGGGAACTTAAGAAATTTTTTTTTGATTCATGTACTCTAACTTGGAGAGTGCGGAGTGCTAGGAGGTGTAAATGCACGAGCTAAGAATGCCCACAAGGTATACGATGGTTCTCCAAATGGTGCGAGTTGGGCGATTAACAGGAGCAATAGCGGTGATTGTGGTGGCGATATGAAAGCTTGTGTAGTCATTAGTCCCCCGGACTGTATTTCTTCTCTTTCGAGTGCGTTGGACAGGGCCTTTGGTATTGACCGAGATACCATTCTTATTATCATCTGGCAGCCTTGTCGTTTGGAGTAGCCCAACCCATTACTCTTCGACACCCACAACGAAAGATGCAAATTACGTGCAACACAAGACAGTTAAGATTTTTCTTCTTTGCGTGTCGTAGATCTGGATGTGTCATCAACAACATCGCGTTACTAGCGGGTTGACGATAAAGGAACATCGTTAACATCAGCACAGACTATAAATAGTAACTACTAGAAATTGAAATAATACCCTAGTATTAACAACATGCCACAACGGCATAATCATAGCCAAGCAGCTCCCTTAAGCGGCAAGCTTCTTAGCCCTCTCACAAATGTTCTCAGCAGTAAAGCCAAACTTGGCCTTCACATCCTTAGCGGGACCAGAGGCACCAAACGTAGTCATTGCAATCCACTCATCAGCGTACCTCTCGAATCCGAGGGGACTGGCGGCTTCAACCATCAACCTCTTGACACCCTCAGGGAAGACAACCTTCTTGTAATCATCAATTTGCTTCTCGAAAAGATCCCAAGAGGGCATAGACACAACACGAGCATCAACGCCCTGTTCAGTTAGCAGCTTTTTAGCCTCCACAGACTGGAGAACCTCAGTGCCACTGGCGATGATAATGACCTTCTTGTCACCCTTGCCAGAGAAATCATCAATAATATAAGCACCCTTCATAGCACCCTCAGGAGAGGAATGGTCGAAGGTGGGAAGTCCGGAACGACTAAGAATGAGAGTAGTAGGGCCTTCCTTGTTGTTCAAGTAGGCCATATAGGCACCGACGGTTTCGCGGCCATCACATGGTCTGATAGTGCTCATGTTAGGGGTAGCACGCAACAAGGGGAGCATCTCAATAGGCTGATGAGTAGGACCATCCTCACCGAGATCGATGGAGTCATGGGTCATGACATAGAGGACCTGTTGTTTCGAGAGGCATGAGAGTCTGACAGCACCCCAGCAGTAGCCTATGAAGTTGACGAAGGTGGCTCCGAATGGAAGGAAGCCACCATAAGCGTGCATACCATTCAAGATAGCAGCCATACCGTGCTCGCGAATACCGAACTCCATGTAGCGGTTCTGCATGGCACCCTTCTGCATGACGGGGAATTTGCCCATATTGGTCATGTTGGAGGCAGTCAGATCAGCTGACCCTCCAACGATCTCAGGGAGGCGCTCCATGAGAGCAGCAAGCACCTCGCCACTGGTGACACGAGTGGCCTTCGCCTTGTCACCAGGCCGATACTTGGGAATGCACTCGTCCAAATCAATGGGTAGTTCTCCCTTGAAGCGTCTGACGAGCTCAGCATATTCAGCAGGGTAAGCCTCGGCAAACTTAGCGAGAAGATCGTCCCACTCCTTGTTGGCCTTCTCACCGCGAGCAAGGGCGCTCTGGTAGAGACTGCGGACCTCAGCGGGGATCTCGAAGTGCTTCTCAGGGTCGAAGCCAAACTCCCTCTTCACATTGGCGAGATCGTCGTCACCCAAGGGAGACCCATGGACTTTGGACGTGCCCTGCTTGGCCGAGCCATAACCAATGGTGGTATGGACCTTGATGATAGTAGGCTTGTCAGTGCACTTCTTGGCCTCCTCAATCTTGGCGAGGATGTCAGAGAGATCAGTATCACCCTTAGCGACCTCAAGGACCTGCCACTGCATACCTTCGAACCTCTTAGTGATATCCTCAGTGAAGGCAATGTCCGTGTTACCATCAATGGTGATATGGTTATCATCATAGAGCAGGATGAGGTGACCAAGGCCATAGTGACCAGCAAGAGCACAGGCCTCGGAACTGATACCCTCCTCGAGGCAACCGTCACCACAGATAGTATAGGTGTAGTTGTTGAAGATCTCATACCCCTCACGGTTATAAGTAGCAGCAAGGTTAGCTTGAGCAATAGCAAGACCAACAGCGTTGGAGATGCCCTGACCAAGAGGGCCAGTAGTGACCTCCACGCCTTCCAAGAGCTCTCGCTCAGGATGGCCAGCAGTCCTAGAACCCAACTGACGGAAGTTCTTCAGCTGCTCCATATCGACATCCTTGTAACCCGCAAGATGCATAAGCACATACTGCAAGGCGCAGGCGTGGCCGTTGGAGAGGACGAAGCGATCCCTGTTCCACCACTGAGGATTGGCAGCGTTGTATTTCATAGCGTGGGCATAAAGGGCATGACCCATAGGGGCACAGCCCATAGGGGCACCAGGATGACCAGACTTGGCCTTCTGGACCATCTCTGCTGCGGTGCATCTGACAAGCACATCGATAAATTTTTGAAGGAAAACGCTTTGGAGTGAGGACTTACCGGATGGTGTTAATAGAAAGTTGATCCAAATCGCTGCCAGACATTGTTTTTCTCAATTTCGCTGCTGAGTGGCCTTGTGTAAAGGTTGCTGGTAAAGTGAAGCTAAAGGCTTAAAGCGTCCCCTCTACTGTGTTAGCTATGCTTATGGCGCAGATAGTAATAAATTACCGCGAGTGTGGTATTATAGTTGACTTCTATAAAAGGGGGTACAGAGCATCCTGCGAAATCTCTAATGCAAGTGTGGTTGCGTGAGGCAGACTTTCACCCTTACGTTGATGGTTGTGTGATTCGGGGCAGAACTATGAGATTGTTTCGAGGCTCGTTTCATACGACTTGTTCGTCATAGTACTCAACACCAATTCGAACATGGTGTGGTACTTTAATAAAGAGAGTTAGCAATCGGACCATTGATTTCTTCAGTGAGAACAGCCTTGAAAGTCACTACCAGCGATAATCGTAGTGAAACCAACAACAAAATTCAACACCCAAGAGTCAGGCTCTGAATGTCCATGAACACGGGGAAGCTAGCTTCACCATCAAAGTGGGCTATGAAGCCACTAGAGGCCTCTTACAATAGTAACACCAACAATAGTACTGGCCCTATAACCTAGGAGGCCTTTCAAGGAAGAAGCGTCTCCTTATAATTTAGGAGGCAAAGAAGCGTGAGGAAGGAGGCTGGGGAACTCACGTAAAATCTTCAAGGAAGGGGCTAGGAAGCTGCACCTTATAACACTTAGGAGCCGTTCCTCAAGGTCCTGAGCGAAATAACCTTAGGAGCGCAAGGTTGGTCGGACTCACAGGGGTGGATTCAGTGAAGCTCGACGAGACCAGTCCTGGGATCGCTCTCGAAGATCAACCGATCCCAGAGTCAGTCTTAGGGGTGGTCCACTGAGCAGATTTTTGCTTCGATCAATCCCGGGATCGATCGTGAGTATCAATG
>NW_003207677.1:691706-698192 GCF_000006405.1 Perkinsus marinus ATCC 50983
GGGATAACAACAGGATGCCAGTCACGTGGGAATCACGAGACGGAAGTAGACGGTCGTACAACGGACGAGACGGCAACATCCTCTTTCATGCAAATATCATGCTAATTTCATGAACATGCACGTAAATCCCGATCAATCTCTACTATATACTAATAGGAGTGAACAAATCGTGCGTCAAAAAGTTGACTCCGTTCTTGGTTTGGCATATCCGCGTCTGATTTTCTCTGGGTACCTTACATGCCATTGAGACTATCCAGTACTACATTTGTCGTGCGACGAAGCTCCCTATGATTCACAGTATCTCTTGCATAGCGTGATCGATCAAAACGATTTAGATGTGTTAAACCGTCACAAAAATTTGCTCCGAGTAATTAATTCACAATCGTTTCCGTGCCTGTTTTCGGTTCCTTCCAGATTGTGTCTTACTGTCAACACCCCTACATATATCATGTTCGCCGTATACTTGGTACACTTACATTCTATCAAGAACTGCCTTTTCCGTATCACTTACTGTAGCCGTATTTGTAAGATCGACCCTAATAGATATGCGCCGATATACATTGTGTTAAAACGTTACAGGAAATTATTCACAGCAAGAATAATGCCTTTTCTCTATCTGATCAGCTTTACACCCTTAATACCTACTAAACACTTATTAATCTTTTACCATACGATAGCTTTGTGTCATACGCTTTTTTCTCACTAGCACGTTCAGTTTTCATGGAGATTTCTACCACATTGAACATGCGCCGATGTACACTGTGCCAAAAATTCACGACATTCACTGTCCACAGTCTGTGATGTGAAGTATAATTTCTATATTTTATGTCACATCACTCTCTCTCTCTCAAAACTCCACCGCCTCTCTCCCACTGCCAACAGATGTGTTGGTAGGGTTTATACATGTCAAGCTTTGACCGCTTCTAACCATGCAATTCACTGAGGTTTCCATACGGAGTACTTCGCGCCTGCAATACTTCATGCTTCGTCGTTTTAATACTGAAGCACTTACATTTACATATGTTATCCTTCTTTACTCTATAACACCTGTATTGTAGGCATTACGAACGACTTGGTTATCCTACAATCTACTTTCATCCGTCGGTATTCATGACGTAGTGTTCAATTTTCACCCTCAATAGTTAATTACTGATCGTGATACCGCTGAGGTACTTGCATCTACACATGCCACTCTTTTCTACATAATAACGCTCCTTTCATGGCATCACCAACTGCAACATCACCCTACCATTCGATACTAACGACGTGGTGACGAACGTCCAACGACTCTGTTGTGCATCCAGATCATCAGCCGATCCGTTTGTGAGGGTTCACTCATTCTTATCACCGACTCTTACTGATGTCGATCATGTGCCGCTCCCAGTCATGCACCATTCTTAGGTATCCGCAACTACTCTTCACTCTCGAGACATTGCCGCTAATCGTGACACAGCCGATGTAATTTATGATCATTTGCTACATAGTGATGCATCTGATTTGGATGATACAACCCACACTGTCACCCAACAATCCTCATTCCGAGTGTGTCATTCGCGGAATCGATATAATCAAACCTCCCATATGCGTGGGTTACAAGTGGCAGTCAACACTTGACAACACAAGACCAATTGGTAATAGAAGAGAGGGTAGTAAAATCCATCGAATTATTCGATTCGAATTATTCGATTCGAATAATACGTCTGTTTCACCCCGAAGCCGATACTGTTCACTTGTAACCGTTTTTGCGATTGACGATTTTTCTACCTCAATGAAGATATTTAACCTCACTCTCTTGGTCGTATGATTGTGAAATGTTCATCATGTGATTCGGTACTCTCTCGTGAAGTCGCAGTCCATATCTGTGTCTCGGCTACCTGCTAAGGTAGCCGTAGGTAGCCGGCTAAGGTAACTAAGCTACCGGCTAAGGTCCATTACCTGCTGGACCTTATGGCTTTGGGATACAAGGGATGTTTCAAAGACGATTAGCACCTCAGTAGGAGTATAGCGATTTCAATACCTTTCAGGAATTCTTATAAACCTGTTTCCATGGCTCGCTTCTTATGTCACACATACACAATATACTCTCCAGTCAACGTGTGATCTACAGCGAATGCTCGCTGCAGTATGAAAGTCCTATTTAAGTAATCCCTTATCGTTTTACGAAATTCTTTGTAATAGACTACTTGCTGCCACTATATCTCTCGCATCAGATCCTAACTCCCGATCTTCAGGAGAACACACACAACGCTATAATTTTCCCGCATCGTTAGGAGGCTATTTCACAAGCCCTCATAAGGAGCAACAATTGTGAGGTACCTTACGGTTTCGTTGCAAGGCACTTTTACATTCTTACGATTTGCGGGGTAGGAGTGAGGTAAGGTGTCACTAGGCTCCTCACCGTAAGGCTCCTTAGTAGGGAGTCCTTACCCTACAAGGAGCAGGGAGAGTCTCCCCACGTAAGGCTATTTCATAAGAGATATTTCAAGCCCCGTCCTTGGTGCCGTGAAATTGCTCCGGTGGTACATTATGGCACTTTATCGCACCGGCCTTACCATTCTCGGTTGTTCGCTCCGCTCTTTCCCGCCAGACCACGCGTCTCGCGGCGAGACACTCGTACGCGGATGTTCTGTCCCTGAACCAAGCAATTAGACTTGCAATTGCATATTCGACTTGGCGCTTTAGAGTTTTACGGTGATGACCGATTGTTCTCGAGCGAGTTGATGGTAGTGTTTTTGAGTTTGCTGTACTCAATGACCATAACCTTATTTTTGAGCTTCATCGGAGCACTGCGTCGACTTTTTCGTACGCGCCGGTATGCTCTATACTCTTAAGCTGAAGATGCACCTCGCGGACCTCAGTACGGAGCACGAAGTGCAACTATAGTGAAAGCACCTCGCGTAAGGTGTAAGTCTCCTTGTCCCTTGCTCCTAAATTAAAGGTGCACCTTAAGGAGCGTTTCCTGTGAAATAGGCCTTAGGGTTCCACTCACTGTCTGCTTCTACTCTGAGCAAAAACGAGCTTGAGAGTTCTGGAGCGAAGCGACGGGTTCTCTAACTTGGAGACTCTAAGTCAGATGAGTTTAAAGACTAAACTCAACATGGATATACAGTAAAGCCTGCATGAGGGAATGATTCGCCATCTTGATCTGCAATTCATGGAGACCCATCAGGTTTATGAAGTTCGTATCCGGAGTTCGACTTGCTACTACCCGATTAAGTACTTAAGTCCATCTGATGGACTCCATCATCGTTTGCCCGACTCGCTTCAATCTATTCAATGCAGTGTACTATCAAGCTGAGTTTTCGACGACTCTGTTGTATCGTGTGTTCATATGACTGGACAGAGCTCAGTATAGCTGCTATATTCTAGTATGCTACGATTCCAGGGTGTGATGTGAGTGGAAATTCAGCACGATGTTCTGTGTTTGGAAATTTCAAGGTGGAAATTTCCGGAATTTCCAGGAAATTTCCGCCAAGGTGCTTCCGGGCTTCTGCGCTAGCGCGCAGTCGGGATCGAGGAAGTACAAGAGCAGCAAGGTCACGAGTTGGAGAGTCCTTTCGTGGGTCCATGCGTTACATTGTCGATTGCGTGTCGCGTTCAGTTCGGGAGCCAATGATGACTCGGAAGGGATGTAGGTGCGTCAATCACGATCACGACTGACGATCCGTCAAAGCAGCTTTGTGAGAGACAGGTTTTCGCTCTCGAAAGACCTCGTTTTTGGGTGGTCGAATTCTGTTCAGTTTCTCGAAGAAATCTGGTTTATCCATGTCTTTGAAGGCTTTCCTGTTATATTGCCTATCTCTTAATGGCACTTTCGTCGCGTAGGAGAAGCTCTGTCTTCGACCCCCGACCACATTACCTGGTGAAAACTCGGGCTGAGCTTGGCCTCCTACCGCTGTAGTACAGGTGCTGTAGTACAGGAGCAAGTATTACTTGCCAAGTAACTAGGTTACTGTAACCCCAAGTTGAACTTCAATACTTGAACTTAGTTCAAGTTCAAGTTCACCTTGCTTCAAGTTGTTTCAAGTGGCACCTCATGACGCACAACGAACGTGGCGGTCCAGTGGATGATGAACTCGACATGGAAATGCTTGGGATCAAAAGTATATCTCCTTATTACTTATCATGGTATGAATTACTTTGCAGTTGCATCTCCGAGCGTTACAGGCGAGCGAGAAAATAGATGCGCTCGACGGAGCGAGGTGAATTGCCATGAATCGCCATGCGAAAACTTGTAAGCGCTCGCCTTGATGATCGATTCCAGCCGTTGGGGCTTTTACGCACAACAACCAGTTCTGAGCATCACTACGATACTCTATCTATGCGGAGAGCTATTCTTAATGCAGAACTAGCTTTTTTATAAACGAAACGTGCGTAGAGATCAGTAAATAGCCATTTTTGTTAGATTTCCTGGAAATTCAAGGGTCGTGGAAATTTTTCCGAAATTTCCTTCGGAAATTTCAGGAATGAAAATTGACACTTGCAAAAATCACACCCTGGTATAGCATACAGTCGCATGTGAATCACCATGTGCTAGCTACTATCTCATATCATCCACACTAACATGATGTTAGTAACATCTAATGATTAGATTGTGCTCCAGAGCGGGCGGCTCTGAGCGACTCTATGTTGTGTCCTTGCTATCATACGATCCGCTAGCAGAATCGTGTTCTCAAGTTACTCCGAAAGTGTTAGCTTGAGAATGAATAAGGAGCGTGGCATAGTACGGTGATTGTTGCGTAAGAAACTGGCACGGTTGAGAGCGGTCAGAATGGGCGCTTGTCTGAATATCTATGGAATGGTTTAACCGTTACGGTTACGAGTGTCACCTATTCCTCTTAATATGGTATCCGCTATGTGACTGGGTATCGAGTGCTCCAATTTCAGAGAGAATTGTCCTTGTTGGAAAAGAAATCGAAAATCTCGTGACTTACTTGAAAAAGTGGCACGCTCCGTATAACATTGATCTTTTCATCTCAACCTGAGACTTCCAAGGACGCATAGGTCTACGTTCTCGATTCAGTGCAACAAGGACATAATTTAACTGGTGTATCTTAACATATCGCTTACACCCCCGAGCGTCAGCGAGCTAGAGAACCCCGGAGCGAAGCGACGGGTTCTGCTAGTTACTCTGGTGAGTACACGCCCCCCGAGAAAAAAGGAAGGACGGAAAAATAAAACAGATCCCACTCTCATACGAGTGATCAAATTTCAGAAAGGAATACCAATCCTCTGTAACATCTTCTTCAGCTCCGCACTTAGACGTCCAGATTTAGTGAGTTTTACTCGTGGTCCCGTACAGACCACATCATTATACTCAAGCTCGACGATGGCGGATCCCTGAACGGTATCATACCAAATCCCAGCTTCGTCAACTTGTAAGCGATCAAGTGTGAGCGTCTCCTGAGCCAAGTTATTCGCGCTAACTCGTCCAAGATCGATACAAACAACGCTCTCTGGATCGTCGCTGGGGTTGCGGAAAACAACGAGGTCACCTTTAGATAGCTCTTCTAACCTCTTCTCTCTCAGGTCCTCAAAATCTGGCAAACCGAAATCACCGTAACGCCGCACAGCATCATTCCCGGGCGCCGCCCATAACTGCCAGAGTGGGGCACGAACACCCCCTGTGAGCTCAGCCATGGATCCCTCGAGATTCAGCACCGTATATGGCCCCAACACGCGACGTTTATGTAGCCCGTCCACTATAATCCTGAATACTCTATCTTGGACCTCAATTGGGGGCTCATGACGAACTGCACCTCCCACCAGGTTGGTTACACGAGCTTCAGCCAAGGTGTGGCGCCAGGTCTCGTGTAAGGTTACCAGTTCATCCCTCAGCTGGCTGAGGTACTCATCAACGCCCTCTGGCTGCTGCTCACCGACCTCGCCCCCTTCCAGAAGTGTCTGAAGGGAGTCACGAGTGCGTCCTCCATAGATAAGTTCTTCAGGGGTCACTGAGCTCCCATAGCGTGGAGATGTGTTATGCAGGCGACTTATAAAGCCCAGATACTTCATGGCGATCGATAGTGGAACATGAGCCGCGAGCTTCCTCAGACCTCCCTTGACAACAGCAACAGCCCGCTCTGCTTCCCCTTGGGGCTGGGGATGATGGCCTGCGCCCGTAGTATGTGAGATACCAAAAGCCTTCAAGGTAGCCTCCATAACCTTCGAAATAAAAGCACTGCCGCGATCGGATTGTAGGTTCAGAGGTGGCCCAAACCGCATACTCCATGCGAGGAGGCCGTCAATGGCAGAATCGGTGGACTGATCGGGGACCAATCTCAGTTCGAGCCATGTACTATAGGTATCAATCAGGACCAATACGCAGGGATCTTTCAGTTCGCCCTGCGATGAGTGGACAGTAACCCCCTGGAAAGGCCCCAAGAAATCAACGACCACCGATTCAAATCGGGATCGGATAGCCCGAGGACGCTGCCCAGCCAAAGGCACTACGCGTAAGGACTCTCGCCGACAGGATAAGCACTG
>NW_003207677.1:698292-716747 GCF_000006405.1 Perkinsus marinus ATCC 50983
GTTGTTTTACCATATCAGTCACCGCATATAGCTCCTTGCGGTTGGTATGCCATTTCAGCGTTAGTGGGAAACGCTTGCACTTTTCCAAAACCACCCCGCCATCAGGGGTCTGAATAGACCATCCATACCCTTCGTCACAAGCGTCAGTAAAACCATGAAGTTCAGTAGCGTCGGCCCAGCTGGTGTGTTCGCAGGTGCCTGAGAGGGACTTAATTCGATCAATCAGACACTGTAACGTCTGGAAATCCGCGTCATCAAGAGGCAGTGGTTCATCCCAGGATGACCTGTCAGTAGCTACACCAAATGCACCGGACCATGACCGTAATAGATCAAATATCAGCGACCTTTCAGGATGCTGACAAAGGACATCGGGTGCCAGCCCACATAGTCTGAACACTTCCCTCTTAGTGACAGGCCTGCTGATCTGCCACTTCCGAGGATCCACTTGTGGGCAAGCCGCGCACAACTTTCCCTCCTTGAAGTACCAACATAGGCCAATGTGTTTGCGTGGCTCCGCCAAGATCCTATCCGCCTTGGAGGAAGGAAACTCAGCTCCCACCACTGCACCTATGTGTGAAAGCAACGTGGATACCAACTCCCCGAGCTGAGGACTCGTCGCGCTGACCATAAAATCATCATAGTATACCAACAGTGTAAGGCCCTTGATGTAGGAAGCCCTCTCTTCTGGGAAGAGCTCCGGACAATCCTCATCAAGCAGAGCAGAGTAGACAGAATGTATGAGCGCAGTAGTGAAACAGCTCAACGCGAGCGGCCCAAACCGCACCCCGAAGGCGACTCTCCGGGTAAGATACTTCTTACGGTTGATGGTTAGACCCAAAGCCTTTGACCGACGAACGGTCAACCTATAAAAGGCCTTCGATATATCCTTGTACTGCAAGTACCCGCTAGGAGAGGAGAGCAGCTTGAGTGCACAGTCAGCGATAGGAAGATCATAGTATCCGGCTGGAGGCAACGTCTTATTAGCTCCTCGGGCATCGGCACAAGGCCTAACCCGAGTTGAGGCACTTTCAGATATCACTGGAAAAACCACGATAGGATCTTGACCATCTACGCTTGCATCAGGATCACTACCGAGGATGTGAGACTCTTCCTCCGTCACCCACCATTTCCTCCTCAAATACTCATCTATTTCTCCCGCGAAGATATCGCGCTGTTCATCATCCAGTCGGGAGATCAGCTGCGCAGAGTAGTCGTATTGCTTATGGCCGTGATGTTGCTCCTCGGAAGACGGAGCACTTTCCCAGTCAAACTCAAATACATGGGTCTGACCGTCGCAATCCTGCACATCACCTCCCACCACATCTATTGGACGGATTCTGAACCTGTACCACTTATTGCCTGGTACCCTCGTCCACGATATATATTTGGTAGTTAGATATCGTACTCCTCGTGCAACTAGTGGTTCGATGGGCATATTGGGGTCAATGTCAACCTTGATGCTCGTTGTAGGCTTACTGTATGCTACGAAATTTTCAAGAGGGTCCTCTTCGAAAACGGAGTCCACGAATTCAGGCGTTGTAGCCCGCCGCTTATCTTCCTGCTTCCCCAGATCCGTGGTTCCGTTTTCGCTCACTTGTATGAGCCGATATCCTAGACCCTCCAACGTAGGCCTTCCAATCAAGACGTCGAATTGTGACATGCCCTCACCTTCCGGTGAGCTGGCATCCGGTATATAGAAGTGAGAATCGATCACTCTATCGGCTGCAGCCAACTGGAGCTCTGCCATGCGAGTCAACTTGACTGGACCCCCCAGAGACGAAGCCGTCATGGCGTCGTGACCTAGGTCTACAATGTTGGCTCGGAGCTCGGTGGCAGCCTTGTCGGAGCAAATATTAATAGTCGATCCCGTGTCCAAACAGGCACGGAGCACCTTAGGGCCATCATCAGATCCTGTGAACTGGATGTTCTCGATATGAAGGTCGCTCGTCGAGTGGAACTTGTCGGAGAGCACATAAGTATGTCCGCTACGTGTGGTCTTTTGTCCACCCGCAGCTCCACTTCTTTTCTCCGATGAGCTAGATTCTCCAGCCATTGTGGTAGTGGCCTTTTTCTTCGGGCAATCACGCTTGAAGTGACCCGTTTGGCCGCACTCGAAACAGTTCTGAACCTTCTTGCCTTTTGAAGTGGTTATCGAAGCCGACGTGGGTTTTCAACTCCTTCGGTCTTAACAGTCGAGCTATCTCTCTTGAAGCCTGCAGGTTGGTCGTGCCCCTGAAATCTCGATTTGTAGTCTTGGCCAGGTTTCCGTGCTGCCACCCCTCGCGCATTCTCTTCCCCCACAACGCCCAGAACCACATCCAGACTCAAGGGACTATGCCTCTCAGCTAGATTTTCCAGTGCCTTGATGAAACCCTCAATGTTTTTGGTTTTCTTAAGCGACGGGAACTCTTGAGCTTTCGCAACTTCGTTCTTGAAATAGGGATAGATCGATAGGGCCCTCAGGAGTTTATCACGCCTCACCTGCCACGCCGTACCAATCAGCTCAACACCTTCGAGCTGAGCATAGAGCATACGTTCCTTGGCAAAGAAGTCTGACCAAGTTTGATGGCTCTTAGGCGCGACATTACACCATCTCCGAAGAATCTCCGAAGTGTCTTTGACCTTGAACTCCTCCGTGACCCGCTTGGTAGCATCCGCAAGAACCTTGTTGCATTCTGATAACCATCGACCCACAGCGGTAGCCATTTTCTGCTCCTCGACTTTATCGCCCTCCTCAGCCAGGTCGATCGTTTTCCAGGACATTAAGTTGCTATGCTTGGCTAGGCAGCATTCCAAAACCCTCCGGGAAATGTTAGCAGAGGCGACGTAGCTGAGGAGCATGAGAGTCAAAGGGGAAGCCAGTCGGCTCAACCGGGAACAGGATTGGACCTTCCGCCATAGAGACTCAGTCCATTCCGCTCCCCTTGGAATACCCCAACCCTTGCAGTAGGCCTCGAAAGAATATACCTGCTTGCCCGAAGGCAGAAGCAGCCCCAGACCCGTAGTCTGGTTATAGGGAGCGAACTGGCCTAAACCGAGCAAGGTAATCACGGCTTGATGTGAATCCTCCAAGCGTCTCAATGACTTTTCTGAGAGGTATTCGTCATCATCGGTTCGAGCGTCAACTTCGGCACCCATGACGGCGTCGGCCAAGAACGAGAACCTTTTTTTATTCTCGGATGATGCACCATATGCTCTATCGTCCTCTTCTATATCAGACTTGGTGTCCTTGATACTGGCCATAACTCAATATAGGAGTAGAGGTTAACAGTGGGATAACAACAGGATGCCAGTCACGTGGGAATCACGAGACGGAAGTAGACGGTCGTACAACGGACGAGACGGCAACATCCTCTTTCATGCAAATATCATGCTAATTTCATGAACATGCACGTAAATCCCGATCAATTACTCTGGTGAGTACAGTGGCGTCACGCCCTTTCCGGAACAGAGGCGGAAAAGTCAGTTGTGCACGACAGCATAATCTATCACTGATGTCAACTAAATTGACTCGACCTAGAATTGGTTTTCTTGTTCAGGCCCTTGGTATGTGCGGCGCCATCCCGTCCACTGAATCGGAGTCTTTCAGAGACTTGAGTACATCAGAGACTAATTTTGATATACCCAACTTTATGGCCAAATCGGTGTTATGTGGCTCAGTACCATACTCCGCGTCTTCTCCAGTCCATTGGGAATCTGGTCGGAGTTGTCCGACTTGGTTAACTTCATCCCCGAGATGTCGATCGCGAGCGCCGTTGTGATCTATTTCTATTGTTCACACGTGCATCATGATGAGCAAGTCATTTAAATCTGCAGGAGTCGTCGAGTTATCAATATAGAGGGTAGGGTTGAATTTCACTCGGTGTAAGATGGATTTTGATATTGCGTGATAGAGCCTTGCAGAGAGTAGTTGCTATTCCCCATCATTTGTTGGTGGTATCATGTCTGAGGAGATCATCTCCACCGATGGTGGGTACCAGATAGTACCAGTAGTTGGAGCTGATGCTGGTGGTATTATAATGATAGCAGGGAAGAGGAGGAAGCGTGATACGCGATGGGGGCCCAGGAAGCACATCAAACTGGGCAAACGGTAGTAGCTGGAGTGCGATGGTCCTGGTGCACTTCTGAACTATGTTGGCTGTTAGCTTTGATTTCGTGCGACCTTTATATATAGTGTGGCTTTTCAATTGAAAAAAACAATTTCATTCAAACTCTTGATTGACGAGTGACTCATCAGTGTGAATCGTGTGCAAGGCAAAGGTCGTTATGTATCATCCGCGTCGGAGGTTCGAGGCACTTCATGTAGTTGAATACTAATTCTTCAGTTTGTCAACGGTGGATGACAAACCGTATAAGCCGTTGCCTTTGCTGGACGTACCGTGTGGTCTGGGCTGGAAGCAGATCGATCAGATGATGAGGGAGATAAGATTGGAGGACTGTACTAGTGGGGCACCCTATAGGAGGCGGTCATTTGAATCTTTGTAGTGGACAATAAGCTGAGAGCTGAACCGATAAGGTTGGAGTTGGGCGACCCAGATATTCGACCACCGTCTCCACCGCCAACGTGAGTCGTCAGGATGATCTCGGGTGGAGTTGATATAGTGTTATCATTTTTGAGGTATGACCAACTTGGTACTCGGACGAATGATCGTACTACTAGAGTGAAGAAAGCAATGGAAGGAGAGCATAATAGGCTAGTCCGGTAATCGGGTTGAATCGATCGATACAGGGGAAGGTGTTGAGCGTAGGTATATGATGGCTACTGTGAGAGACTACATACCTCCCGAGACGTGGAACAAGGCTAGGTCGGTCGAGTTTTTGGAAGGGCGTAAGGCATTGTGCTTGGCAGGTTGGTACGGAAGATCATCATACCGCAGAAAAAATATCCCGACGTACCGTTCATGGCGATCATCGTGGGCGCACGAGGAACTAACCATAAGCGTTTACAGGTGACTTGATGGGAATGTCAAGATTGGGTGGACTCGTTTGATGTTCAGATGGAGTCGGGGTGTCGTATTGAGATTCGAGGGAAGGGAATCAACGCGATGAATCAGACCATAGAAGAGCAGAATATGCCTCAACACGTTCATATCGAGGGTAAGATATGTTTATGTGCACTTTTGCTATACCACTCCTCTGTGAATTCATCTTACGAATTAGGCGATACTGAAGTCAACTTGATCAAGGCAACTGCTTTATTGGAACCATTGTTGGACCCGACCCACCCTGACTTTGCCAGAGCTAGAGCCCTTGGTAAGGGGAGTTGGTGAACTCGGGAGGGAAGTAGCATATCGCATATCAGGTTTGGAGCAGTTGGCTGTGGTGAATGGTTATACCACTCAAGTGCAGCACATACGTTGTGGCCTATGCCAGGCTATGGGCCACCATGCAAGCCAGTGCCCAGAGTAGGTGGAGGTAGATTGGTCTGACGGGTATAGTGTAACAGGTTCAACAATGTGGAGATGTCGTATAAGATGGCTGATGTTAAGTGCGATATCTGTGGGGATAAGGGGCATGCTACTATTGACTGTACGAGGAAGTGCTCTAACAATGGGTCGTTGAGGCGGTGTCGGTATTAGGTCCTCAAAAGGGCACGGCTCAGCAGAAATCTAAGGAGTGGCGAGAGGAGGCTGAGGAGAGGGCTAAGGTAGTAGAGTAGGGCTTTGGACAATTACTGATCTATATGGTTGAGTACCACACTGTACATTGGTGATGATGGAAAGCCTGTGTGTGATTGATTCGCTGGTAGGTTGATCAAGAATACGCCGACCTTATCAACAACCTAGCTGAAGAAAATGATCCTCTGAAGTCTGGAGGCCTGCAGGTGATAAGGTTGTGCGAATACTAGTGGTAGTAGTAGTGGTAGTAGTAGTAGTAGTAGTAGTAGTAGTAGTAGTAGTAGTAGTAGTAGTATTGGCAGTAGTAGTAGTAGTAGTAGTGGTAGTAGTAGTAGTAGTAGTAGTAGTAGTAGTAGTTGTAGTAGTAGTGGCAGTAGTAGTAGTAGTAGTAGTAGTAGTAGTAGTAGTGGTATTAGCAGTAGTAGTAGTGGTAGTAGTTGTAGTAGTAGTACATGGCACATGCGGTCTCAGAGAAATTTGGTCTATGTGAATCTTGTCGTTTTAGAATGGCTCTACAGGATCGATTGAAGAGGATGGGAACGAGATTTTGATTCCCTTCAAGGACGTTGGTGAGTGGTTTGAGGTGGAGAGGAAGGGTTTAGAGTAGGTTGAGCTGTGTTCGCAGGTGCATTTATCGGACCACAGGGAAGTAATGTGAAACTACTAGAAGGAGAAACAGGTTGCCAAGTACATGTTGGTAATAATGGTGTTCAGTTTGGGAAAATATGCATGTGTTGGCGACAACGCAGAAACTCTGAGGAAAATTCGGGAAATTGTTGTTGATTTCTGAACACTTCTACCCGAATTTGTGAATAAGCTCCTACAGAGCTCCGCTGAAGAAAGCGAACATATTTTCGTAGTGGCATTTCACTCGAACACTCTCGTGCCATACAGTCTTCAAAATGATCAAAAATACTATTGGAAATACGACTTCCCTAATATTCGACTCGCAGTTTTCGGAGTAAAAATATGAGTTCATACGTTGAACGTATGCACTTTTGTTTTTCCTATTACGTTCTACGGATTTTACTATCACCATTTTGCTTTTGTTTTACGTATTACATTCGCAGTGAAAATAATTTGCTCATCCAAGGATGGTTTGTAGCGTTATGGTAACGCTTTTCCCGTTCTTGGCAATGACCGAAAGATGAGGGCCGAAATTTACGCGTTATAGCTAATGGGATATTAGAAGGCATATGCTCGAGGTCCACTCAACCTAGTCTTAGAGGGATTTGCGAAAAACGAGATGTTCTTAGGTCATTTTTTGGAGGAGTGTAGTCGCCTGAATTGGCACGTTTCTAGCGATGAGATTTCTATGGGGCTCAGCGGTTCTGCTTCAGATCAGTCTAACAAAGACGCAAGAAACTGTCCAGTCCAGATCACTGGTCCGGCTGGCGCTATCGAGCAAGCTAAGGAGAAGATACGGGAATGGTTGAAGAAGTAGGTTTTGTTGGGGTTGCCCGATCGGCGATATTTTATCTCATTTTTAGTCGCGAGGCAGGAGCTAATGCGCAGATCCCTATGGTGGGTAGATTTGATCAAGGTGTGGTATGAATTGGTTGTTCTCAGGTGCTCGGAGTACCTGGAGATGAGGAACCTATTCGTTTGCCTGCGACACTCGTTGGTGAGTCGTAAGTGTCACTGGGCTGCCGTATATCATATTTTTCCGTAGGTGTATTCATTGGTCATAATAGTCAGAACTTGAAGGCTCTGGAGCGGGACTTGGGTGTTGGTCTTATGCTCGGTAGTTTACACCTTGCATATCTGCTCTTCTTTATCTGGATCACATCTCTGCCCCTCGACCCTTAAAGTGGATGTGTCTATGTGTTACACTTTCCTGCTTGGACTTTTGCGAGTTCTCCGTTTTGCGCATTGCTCGGTGATCGCTGATGTTTAGCGCATCGGTCTAGAAATTGGCTCCATCGTAGGAGGCATTTCATTGGCTCATCTTCGTTGAGCCTCCGGTTGGCTCACCATTCACAGCGTATCTTTCTTTAGATGGGAAGAAGGAGAGTGGTATATTGGACCACCCTGTCCTCTTTAGTGGTTCGGATGAAGCTATTCTTGAGGCAAAGCCAAAATTACGGGAGTGGATCTCACAGTAATGGAGTCTACCTCTAATGTTAATGCATCTGAGCGTCCTTTCAGGCGAATGGTCACGCCACAGGGTGAGGCTGGTTTCGGACAAGTTCTTCCGGAATTCCCAGGTAGTGAGCGGGAATCACTGAATTAGTATTGTTACATGTAGAGTGAGAGGATTCATGATAGTGTGTTCTAATCTGAATGAGCGGCTTGGACAGAGACTTTGACGTACATCGATTAATCGGGGTTTCTACGCAAGTGACTCTTTCAGGCTTCCCGGGGGGATTCCCTTTCCCGCCAGCCCCAGGGGCTGCTGCTGCTGCCTATATGCCGATGATGATGGGTATGATGGGAGCTCCTCCTCAAGGCATGATGCCAGCTGGATATCCTCAAATGCAACAAACATTTGCGCCTCCACCACCACCCGTGTCAGGAGGACAGGTATTGATAGGATAAGACTCGTAGAGAGTGCAGATTGCCTTGGTTATTCAGTATCAAGTCCCAGCTATGGATCAAGCATCGTGGCAGCTACTATATCAACAGCGTTTGCAACAGGAGCAGATGCAGTACAGGCCGCAGTAGCTGTGAGGAAGATCTTGGCTTACAAAAACTATTGCCAAACCTTTCATCATAGAATGTTGAGCGTGGAGTTCAGGAAGGGGTGCCTCATATTACTATTGGATATAATGTCCCAAAGTCCTGCCTCTTCAGAAGTGGGAGGTGAGGGTGATAGAAAGCCTCTAGATGCTAGGACCAAGAGGGTGTCGCATCTCGATTTCATCAGTTAATTTCTTTGGATTACCTTGCATGTTACAGGAAGAGTTGGACTTCGTTGAACCAACTACCTTCATGGTCGGCGACAAGTGGTACAATTTCAGTCTCCCCTCGTTGAGAACATTTACTGTTTTGACCCTCTTCGGTTTCATTTTTTCTTGCAGCCTCTGTACCTTCCACTTCCTTACACGGAAGGAACGTGCGATGCATAAAGAAACATCGGAGGGCTTTGACCCGCTATCTGATGCTGAGAAGGGGTCGTCTCCCGATGGGGTTAACTTGAAGCCGAGATATCCAGCGGTGGACTATTTCAGAGGAACTACCATACTATTCGTTGTTACATTCCACTTGATCTGGGTACTCGGTGGTTTTGAGCTCATTCCTGACTTCCCGGTTATGGCTGGTTACAATCTACCGATCACAAACTACTTGTATTTTTTGGCCTTCTATGCTGTGTCGTTTTTTTGGGTGAATCTCAGTCGTTTCGTCCATCCATGGATCCAATACTTACTGTAAGAATGTCAGCTGTAGTGGAACGTTGTTTATTCGACAAGTCAACTTCAGATTCCCCGTCGTCACTCTATCGTGCATTTACATGCTATGTTGGGAATCAGAGAGATCCGGTGTGTGCACGATAATGCTCTGCGTTGGACTATCCTTGGCGATAGTCCACGAGGATCGAATAAAATGGAGAAACCTCATCATTAGAACACTCAAGCTGGGAGTAGCAGCAGGGATTATAAGCGCCCTAACGTAATCACGCTTACGAGCATCATTTGGTTGTTCTTGTCATTACTCGTGATAGGTATATCTTCATTCCCACATCTCCCATATACTTCGGTGCCATCCACTGCATAACGCTCAATACCCTTCTCACAATGATCTTCATCAGAGTAAGTTGAGCCTCCCCCTAAGATGATACTGCCTCTTCTGCTCGACGGATCTTCCATCATATTCCCATCATCATCGCATCCTCTTCTTCGTCCTTTACTCAGGTCCCCCGTATTGCTTTCGTCGGTTTCATCTCCATCCAGCTTTTCACGATGATGGGCCGCGTGTTCCCCCTCGAGATCCCCATGGACCGTCCCACAGTTGATGTTATCCCATGGTACGCCAATCAATGTCTGTCTTTTGCCTATTAGTCTACAGTTTAACAATAGGGACCTCTCCAAAAATCTCTTTGAAGAAGAGCTTCGTGAGGTTCAAGAACCTCTTGAAAGGAGGGGTTTGAGCACGGTCGGGCATCTGAGCTACTGGTCCGGATTTCACAAATGTCTCCCACCCAGTAGCTGCAGAAACACACAACACGAGAAACACGTTCGCGAATCGTTCGACTAGCCTTCGAACGAGAACAATATTGCGCAGCAATCTCGGCTAGTTCTGCGGCTTCGTGCGGTCGAACCGGCCGAGCGGCTCCCAGGGAGCCACTCCCTGCTTCGCAGCTTGCTTTCCCATTGTCGGAGCTTAGCAGCGGCAGCTGGATTTTGTCTCATGAAGCATTATTGAGGGAGAGCTCTGAAGTCCCTAGTAAGCAGGGTGATGGAGGAATCCCTGTCTAGGTTATTGAGGCGGCTTTGTCTGTTCATCTTCCACAAATGGTGAACTTTCGGTCAGTCAACTCGGGCAAATCGGGAGCGGAGCGAAGTATTGAAAGTGAAAGTAATACTTTCACTTTCACGGTTTTGACATACCTCCAAAGTATGTGAAAACGTGTCGAAGGCTGCCTTAACCTGCCCCTGATCTTCGAGGCCTGAGGAAGCTCAGTTTTCTTGAAGCAAAAAGTTTACGAAGAGCAGATCTTCGAAATAGGTTGTGAGTTTCTCAAAGCTTGTTACGCATTCTAGCGTGTGAAAACGGGGTTCTTCCGGAAAGGCTTGATGAATAGGTAGCTACTTCAAGAAGGATTCTTAACCCTCAAGAAGTTGATGGTTTCAAGAACCCTCCTTAAAGAAGGCTTTCAAAGGCGTTTTGGGTGATATTTGGTGGTCTCATGCGTAAGGAGCTCAAGGATGCTTCTCTAAAGCAGGGTGGCTGATAGAACAAGAATTTTCATCTTCCTGTTCGAAATTTCTTTTGACCTCCCAAACACAACACAATCTGCCTTCCGATTCAGATGCGTGAAGCACACGCCCGAACCAAGAATATTGGAGACTTGACTATCCTGTGGCGAATTGGAGGCTTCTTTGTGCGTTTTTCTACCATCAGGTTGAAGCCTAGCAGCCTAGCTAACATGCAACCTCATCCTTAGCCACGATGCGATTATTTCCGTCAGTAGTTTCCTCCCCGTGTCTGGGTGGTTCCCCGAAAACTTGAAGTGTCGCAAGTGGGTGACATCAGATCTACGCTTCTGCAGTCTGCAGTGCGCACTTTTCACGCGATGACAACATTGTTTCTTTCGGGATGATCTGAGGACTAATAAGATCTTTTGTGACGTCTTTCTCAAGTGAAGAATGATCCAGAAGATACTCGGACTCCAAGTCTTGCAGACAGTTCGATGTCTGGGACCGAGATTTAAAGTCACTAGTGCTTGTTGAATGTTGATGCCGAGAGGATATGCAACGCAGTCACTGTATTAGTGCACCCTGTGTGGATTCTCAGCGTTAGTGATAGTGCCTAAGTGAGGCAGAGTTATATTACATATGAGTCATATGATATGACTCAATCTCTAGAGAGTTGCCAAACTCCTAGTGCGGGAGCGCTAGAGTTTGAAGCGGCCCGGTCAATACAGCCTGCAGTGCAGGCCGAGGATGCAGGCCCTGCATCCTCAGGCGGCTTGACTCGGGCCCAAAAAGTAAGGACACAGTTGCCGTGGCCTAGCTCGTGAAATGTACGATTCTCACGATTGCTGCGACACGACAGGAACATGTGAGTACATGTTGGAAACCTGTTAATCACATCGCGGACGACTCGTCTGCGTCATCTCGGACGAGGGCATATGCGGCTGTGAAATGCCGGGTTAATGCGTGGATAGGGCGTTGTGGAACATGCATGACGTTGTAGCAAAGCTCAGAAATCTCTCGTATGTCTTGTTGTGTAACCTAGTATTGCTCCCCTGGAATGTCAAACTATAGCCAAAATGGTGACGACCGATATTCTTCTATCCCAAATCTGCAACTTGAGTTCCCTGGATTCGAGGGCTTTCTGTATCTCCGTCTCTATTTATTCGTCATTCTTCATTTTTTTCTTATTTTTTGTTTTCTTTCTGCCGGAAATTCTTCAGGGGGATTTTTTCCAGGACTTATTCTGTCCGCCATCTACACAGTTCGAAAGAAGTTTTCGAAAAACGGCTTTAGAGAAGGCCCCTTGTTCGTAACACCCAATTGAAGTTGAGGAGAAGCTCGCTGTCGTTGTAGGTTCCACAACCTTGGATACTGCTTGCTCGGTGTCTGGCTCCATAGCGTCGGTGCTCATAAGATTTCGGCGATCGAGTTGATACCGGGCAGACCAATGCACTTCGAGGACACAGTCTTCACGTTCTTCGGACGACATGTAAGATACACTTGCTGTTGTTCCCCCCTGGATACCTGAGCACTTGAGTCATGATATACGTCCGCCTTTTTCTCAGTCCTTGACGGTTTACCTTGCGCACATGCTACCCGCTTTATTCATACTCGGAGTTCATGTCTACTCGAAATGGTGGTAGCTTCCCTGCTCATTATGGCCCACCTCCCATTGAATTTTATTCTATAGCGGGAAACTGTTTGTTGGGTTGGCCAGTTCGGGATACGGATCCTCTAGTCGTGGTTCAACCACGGTGGTTGCATGAACACTCGGAGCTCATGATGTGATCTTCTTGGAATTTCCAAGTTGGAAACATCCTGTTAGCTTGATAACGTTCGGTCCACTTGCAGCCGTGATGAGGGTATGCCGGTGTTGGTTGCTCTCAGATACGCTAGCTGCTGAATATTTCAATAAGCGGCAATTCCTGTTCATGAGCAGCTGTGATGCCACCTCGGTGTGCTTATCATTACTCTTCGGTCCGAAGACTTCGGAGGACAGGTCGCGATACAGGGGGCTGCCCCCCCTGTAAGGCCTCCTTCCGGCGGCTTTTCTTTGACACTATCGTTTCGCTACGTTTTCCCTCCTCCCAGGTTCGAGGTTCTTCCGAAGACTCCATATTCTGTATCCTAGGCTAGGCATGGTATCGCCGCACTGAAGCGCTACGGTCTATTGATTTCAATCCTTGACGGTTGCTTCTGTCATGAACTCATATTCGCCCTTTTGCTCTTTGCCACGATGAACTAGAATTCACTAGAAGAGGTATGACGATGGGAAGTGTCTTAAATCATCGATTTTGCTATTACTTGAACTTGACTGCGCTACCCTATGGTAACCACTTACAAGCGAGAGGGTAGTTTTCGACCTCTGTTGAACTGAGCATCGGTTCACAGGATCTGTGTGGTTTAGTGACAGAATTTCTATAGATGCGGGTGCGGTAGCGTTTATATCATCGAGGAATCTGGAGGAGCGGGACTTGGGTGTTGGTCTTATGCTCGGTAGTTTACACCTTGCATATCTGCTCTTCTTTATCTGGATCACATCCCTGTCCCTCGACCCTTGAAGTGGATGTGTCTATGTGTTACACTTTCCTGCTTGGACTTTTGCGAGTTCTCCGTTTTGCGCATTGCTCGGTGATCGCTGATGTTTAGCGCATCGGTCTAGAAATTGGCTCCATCGTAGGAGGCATTTAATTGGCTCATCTTCGTTGAGCCTCCGGTTGGCTCACCATTCACAGCGTATCTTTCTTCAGATGGGAAGAAGGAGAGTGGTATATTGGACCACCCTGTCCTCTTTAGTGGTTCGGATGAAGCTATTCTTGAGGCAAAGCCAAAATTACGGGAGTGGATCTCACAGTAATGGAGTCTACCTCTACTGTTAATGCATCTGAGCGTCCTTTCAGGCGAATGTAATACATTCGCCTGAATATCCTGACTGAATTACATACCGAATTAGCCTCGATTCAATGTATCGAGGATAATTCAGTATCAAGTCCCAGCTATAGGCCAAGCGTCGTGGCAGCTACTACACTGTAGTAACTACAGCCACAGTTGCTGTGAGAAAGGTCACGGCTCACGGAAACCATCGCCACATCTTCCATCATTACACACCAAGGGTTGGGTTCAGGAAGGGTTACCCTCATTACTATTGGGTATAATTCGTTGCCCAACGTCTTTCTCAAAAGAGGGGGGTAAGGGTCACATGAGGTCTCTGAAGGATGTCGTATCTCGATTTCTTCAGTTAAATTTCTTAGACTAATCTTCATGTTACAAGATGAGTTGGACTTCGTTGACCCAACCACTTTCGTGGTCGGCGACAAGTGGTACAATTTCAGTCTCCCCTCGTCGAAAACGTTTGCTGTTTTGACCCTCTTCGGTTTCATTATTTCTTGCAGCCTCTGTACCTTCCACTTCCTCACACGGAAGGAACGTGCGATGCATAAAGGAACATCGGAGGGCTTTGACCCGCTATCTGATGCTGAGAAGGGGTCGTCTCCCGATGGGGCGAACTTGAAGCCGAGATATTCAGCAGTGGACTATTTCAGAGGAATTACTATACTATTCGTCGTTACATTCCACTTGATCCATGTACTCGTTGATTTTGAGATCATTCCTAACTTGCCCGCTATGGCTGGTTATAATCTACCGATCACAAACTACTTGTATTTCTTGGCCTTCTACAGCGTATCATTCTTCTGGGGAAATCTCAGCCGCCTCGTCCATCCATGGATCCAATACTTACTGTAAGAATGTCATCTGTAGGGGAACGTTGTTCATTCGACAAGTCAACTTCAGATTCCCCGTCGTCACTCTATCGTGCATTTACATGCTATGTTGGGAATCCGAGAGATCCGGTGTGTGCACGATAATGCTCTGCGTTGGACTATCCTTGGCGATAGTCCACGAGGATCGAATAAAATGGAGAAACCTCATCATTAGAACACTCAAGCTGGGAGTAGCAGCAGGGATTATAAGCGCCCTAACGTAATCACGCTTACGAGCATCATTTGGTTGTTCTTGTCATTACTTGTGATAGGTATATCTTCATTCCCAGATCTCCCATATACTTCGGTGCCATCCACTGCATAACGCTCAATACCCTTCTCACAATGATCTTCATCAGAGTAAGTTGAGCCTCCCCCTAAGATGATACTGCCTCTTCTGCTCGACGGATCTTCCATCGTATTCCCATCACCATCGCATCCTCTTCTTCGTCCTTTACTCAGGTCCCCCGTATTGCTTTCGTCGGTTTCATCTCCATCCAGCTTTTCACGATGATGGGCGGCTTGTTCCCCCTCGAGGTCCCCACTGACCGTCCCACAGTTGATGTTATCCCATGGTACGCCAATCAATGTCTGTCTTTTGCCTATTAGTCTACAGTTTAACAATAGGGACCTCTCCTGAAAACTCTTTGAAGAAAAGCTTCGTGAGGTCAAAAACCTCTTATCAGGAGGGGTTCAGGAACCTCACCGGATTTTAAGATTCTGGGCTCCGTTTAAGAGCACCTCTTGGACATCGAGGAGTCTCCTTGTGATCCTCGAAACCTTCGAGTCGAAAGCTCATGTTGGGTGACGTACCCGGGGGCTTATTTCAAAAGTCTCCGTGAGGCATCACTCCTCGAGGTATGAGAACCTCTTATAATCACTCATAATCCATGAGTTTCTCAAGAAGCACAGCCTATCACAGGTTGCCCGCCTCAGAGGTTCTCCCTTCTTGAATCAAGACTTATACCCGACAAGTCGGGCGGGGGCGGAGCAAGGTCCGTCGCGATGGCGAAACTCCGTTATGAGAACGGAAAGTCCTCCATAACCTTCCCCTCGAGGAATTTGGCTTCTTGAGCTAAGCTCAATGAGCTTCTTTACGATTTGGCTTTCGAATCATTTTAATTTCGAATTCATGGCCTCCGCAGCGAGACTGATTGACACACCCTCAATCCATAATTGCGATTGGTCACACTGAATGGCTGGGCAGTTCATCGCGTCGCGGACGGACTCACTCTTTTCGAGTCTTCAACAGCTGCCAAGTCCTACGAGAGGTTGCACAGTGGAACTCCCACTTTACCAAACGAACTCATGTGTTCATCTTCCACTAATGGTGAATCTTCGCCTAGTCGACTTCGACAACTTGGGAGCAGAGTATGAAATGTTTGGGAAAGAAACCTGTCGGAGCCCGCGTCAATCTGTCCCCGAGTCTCGGGGCCCCAGCCTCGGGGCCCGAGGGGGTTCTGTTCCTTAAAGCGAAAACTTCATGAAAATTAGATTCTCGCAACAGGTTGTGGCCTTTTTGGAGCTTGTAACACACTTTAGCGTGTGAAAACGGAGCTCTTCCGGAAAGACTCCCTGAATACTCCGAGAAGGATTCTTAAACCTCAAAAAGTTGATGGTTTCAAGAGACGTTTGGGTGAGATTTGGTGGTCCCATGCATGAAGATCTCAAAAATGTTTCCTTAAGGGATTTTTAAAATAGGCTCCCGAGAGAGGCTTCTTCTTCGTAGCACCCGACGAAGGTTGAGGAGAAGCTCGCTGTCGTTGTAGGTTCCACAACCTTGGATATTGCTTACTCGGTGTCTGGCTCCATAGCGTCGGTGCTCATAAGATTTCGGCGATCGAGTTGATACCGGGCAGACCAATGCACTTCGAGGACACAGTCTTCACGTTTTTCGGACGACATGTAAGATACACTTGCTGTTGCTGCCCCCTGGATACCTAGGTACTCGAGTCACAACATACGTCCTTTTTTTCTCAGTCCTTGACGGTGTACCTGGGACACATGTTACCCGGTTTGTTCATACTCGGACTTTTTGTCTACTCGAAATGGTGGTAACTTTTCGGCTGGTCTTGGCTGAGCGTTTGCAGCGAAGGCAGATGAAAGTTTCATCTGCCTTCGATGGTTTCATCATGAAACCATCGACAGAGCCGACAGGAGAACTTCACCATACATAAACCATTACTTTCCCAAGTCAGATCGCTGGAGTGGAGATACGTGATGCCCTCTACGACAGAGGCACTGCCAAGCCTTGGTCAACAACGGTCGAGTCATCATATGGAGTATTGTTATCCGTCGAACTATAAGACTGGCCATTTCCACTGTTAAGCAGTGGCTGCTTTGCTCGATGCTTACACGTGCGGTTTCGAGAGAAGATTTGAACATGTTCACTGCTGCTGTATACACTCCACCAGCTTCCTCTCTGAGGGACTCTCACTATTGTACTGTATTTGTCTCGTTATTTTACTCTACCCTAGTGGAACCACCCACAATCTAAAAGCTACTTTTCAAACTGAGTATAGGTTCACAGGATCTGTGTCATTGAGTAATCCAACTTGATATACTGCGGGGGTGGTACCGTTCATTTCGTCGAGACAGTTCGTTTTCAAGATGAGCGCCACCGGTAACAGTCCTGAAGGGCCCGTCTCAGATCTCAAAGTCTTATTAATCGCGAGCTGCACCATGTTTGCAAGCCTGAGTCTGGTGCATTGGTTGTCCATAGCCGAGCGAGCGCAGTACAAACGTGTGTGGTTTGAATATGAAAAGGTGGGCTCATCGAGCTAGATCTGTCTGTAGTGAGATTAGTGTTCTTCTTTCGGCAGTCGACGGTGTATTGAATTCGCGTTCAGATCTCTGAATCGGACGATAAAGCCATGGAAATGGGCGCTATTGGAGGAGACGAGTCGAAGATACAGCATGGCCCCAAGCCACGTGCTCCGTTACTGGACTTTTTGCGTGGTCTCTGTCTGGCATTCATCGTCTCTTTTCACTTCATGTGGGACCTCCAAGAGTTCGACATGTTACCTCATCCTCCCCCGGCCCACAAGGTCGATGGACTCCCAATAAAGAATTATATACTCTTCATTGTCTACTTTGTCATCTCCATCACCTCTTGTCTCACTGCCGCCCTTTACACTCCCTATTTGGGTTATGCATTGTAAGCTTGTGACACTATCCATGACTGCCTGATAAGAGTCCTACTCGATCAGGTATGCTCCGATAGTGACGTATTGCATCTATAGCATGTGGTGGGAGTCCCAAATTTCGGGTGTTTGCTTGATAATGACGTGCTTGGGAATGTCTCAAGCATTGGTCCATAGGAATGGTACCATCTGGCGAGAAGTCGTCATCAGAGCTGCCAAATTGAGCCTCCTCGCAGCTCTCATTTCTGCTTTATCGTAATAGTTACGTGCTAGACAGTCTAGCTTAGATTACACACAACACTTTTATAGTTTCACTTGGATCGATTTTACAGGTTATGGTTCGATCCAGAGCAGTGGATTTACTTCGGTGCCGTACACTGCATCTGTTTCAACAGTTTACTGACGGTCCCATTCGTCAGAGTGAGTCTTTCACCCGCCAAGTTGAATTATTCAACAGTCTTCACGTCAGAGGCCGAAGACGGCTCTTGCTGGATTCTTATTCATACAGACGTACACCATGGCCTTTGGTGCTTGCCCGATTGAGGTCCCGCTTGAGTTACCCACTCTAGATGTCATGCCTTGGTGAGATGGTACCCCGTCTTCCCGACGGGTCATGCTTTATCTACGGGGAATCCCCGTAGAATCTACGGCGTAGATGAAGCAACCCGTCCGATTCGAGCTTTCCTCTGGATGTGCCGAGCACTTCTCTGCAGGTTCCACAACTTTGGCTATTGCCTATTGGGCGTGTGGCTGTATAGCAAGGGTGTTCATAAGCTGAGTTCGTGCAGTATCATACCAAATACTCGTGTATATTTTGAAGACACCGTTATGACTACATTCGGTCGTCATGTGAGTCTTCTGTTCGACCAGATGAGACCTTAACCTACACCATCGTTCCTTTCAGTCCCTTTTAATATACTTGGCCCATCAAGGTGTATTATTCCCACTCGTGTATGGGGTCTCTCTGCTCAGTTGATCTCGCATTCTCTTCACTCAGCGGCTATACGGCATACCTGGAAGTATCTGATTGGTTGGTGTTGTCAGTGCGGGTCGGGCTTCCGGCCCGGAAGTTCCGGG
>NW_003207677.1:716847-747627 GCF_000006405.1 Perkinsus marinus ATCC 50983
TCTCCCTTCTTGAATCAAGACTTATACCCGACAAGTCGGGCGGGGGCGGAGCAAGGTCCGTCGCGATGGCGAAACTCCGTTATGAGAACGGAAAGTCCTCCATAACCTTCCCCTCGAGGAATTTGGCTTCTTGAGCTAAGCTCAATGAGCTTCTTTACGATTTGGCTTTCGAATCATTTTAATTTCGAATTCATGGCCTCCGCAGCGAGACTGATTGACACACCCTCAATCCATAATTGCGATTGGTCACACTGAATGGCTGGGCAGTTCATCGCGTCGCGGACGGACTCACTCTTTTCGAGTCTTCAACAGCTGCCAAGTCCTACGAGAGGTTGCACAGTGGAACTCCCACTTTACCAAACGAACTCATGTGTTCATCTTCCACTAATGGTGAATCTTCGCCTAGTCGACTTCGACAACTTGGGAGCAGAGTATGAAATGTTTGGGAAAGAAACCTGTCGGAGCCCGCGTCAATCTGTCCCCGAGTCTCGGGGCCCCAGCCTCGGGGCCCGAGGGGGTTCTGTTCCTTAAAGCGAAAACTTCATGAAAATTAGATTCTCGCAACAGGTTGTGGCCTTTTTGGAGCTTGTAACACACTTTAGCGTGTGAAAACGGAGCTCTTCCGGAAAGACTCCCTGAATACTCCGAGAAGGATTCTTAAACCTCAAAAAGTTGATGGTTTCAAGAGACGTTTTGGGTGAGATTTGGTGGTCCCATGCATGAAGATCTCAAGAATGTTTCTCTAAGGGATTTTTAAAATAGGCTTCCGAGAGAGGCTTCTTCTTCGTAGCACCCGACGAAGGTTGAGGAGAAGCTCGCTGTCGTTGTAGGTTCCACAACCTTGGATACTGCTTGCTCGGTGTCTGGCTCCATAGCGTCGGTGCTCATAAGATTTCGGCGATCGAGTTGATACCGGGCAGACCAATGCACTTCGAGGACACAGTCTTCACGTTTTTCGGACGACATGTAAGATACACTTGCTGTTGCTGCCCCCTGGATACCTAGGTACTCGAGTCACAACATACGTCCTTTTTTTTCTCAGTCCTTGACGGTGTACCTGGGACACATGTTACCCGGTTTGTTCATACTCGGACTTTTTGTCTACTCGAAATGGTGGTAACTTTTCGGCTGGTCTTGGCTGAGCGTTTGCAGCGAAGGCAGATGAAAGTTTCATCTGCCTTCGATGGTTTCATCATGAAACCATCGACAGAGCCGACAGGAGAACTTCACCATACATAAACCATTACATTCCCAAGTCAGATCGCTGGAGTGGAGATACGTGATGCCCTCTACGACAGAGGCACTGCCAAGCCTTGGTCAACAACGGTCGAGTCATCATATGGAGTATTGTTATCCGTCGAACTATAAGACTGGCCATTTCCACTGTTAAGCAGTGGCTGCTTTGCTCGATGCTTACACGTGCGGTTTCGAGAGAAGATTTGAACATGTTCACTGCTGCTGTATACACTCCACCAGCTTCCTCTCTGAGGGACTCTCACTATTGTACTGTATTTGTCTCGTTATTTTACTCTACCCTAGTGGAACCACCCACAATCTAAAAGCTACTTTTCAAACTGAGTATAGGTTCACAGGATCTGTGTCATTGAGTAATCCAACTTGATATACTGCGGGGGTGGTACCGTTCATTTCGTCGAGACAGTTCGTTTTCAAGATGAGCGCCACCGGTAACAGTCCTGAAGGGCCCGTCTCAGATCTCAAAGTCTTATTAATCGCGAGCTGCACCATGTTTGCAAGCCTGAGTCTGGTGCATTGGTTGTCCATAGCCGAGCGAGCGCAGTACAAACGTGTGTGGTTTGAATATGAAAAGGTGGGCTCATCGAGCTAGATCTGTCTGTAGTGAGATTAGTGTTCTTCTTTCGGCAGTCGACGGTGTATTGAATTCGCGTTCAGATCTCTGAATCGGACGATAAAGCCATGGAAATGGGCGCTATTGGAGGAGACGAGTCGAAGATACAGCATGGCCCCAAGCCACGTGCTCCGTTACTGGACTTTTTGCGTGGTCTCTGTCTGGCATTCATCGTCTCTTTTCACTTCATGTGGGACCTCCAAGAGTTCGACATGTTACCTCATCCTCCCCCGGCCCACAAGGTCGATGGACTCCCAATAAAGAATTATATACTCTTCATTGTCTACTTTGTCATCTCCATCACCTCTTGTCTCACTGCCGCCCTTTACACTCCCTATTTGGGTTATGCATTGTAAGCTTGTGACACTATCCATGACTGCCTGATAAGAGTCCTACTCGATCAGGTATGCTCCGATAGTGACGTATTGCATCTATAGCATGTGGTGGGAGTCCCAAATTTCGGGTGTTTGCTTGATAATGACGTGCTTGGGAATGTCTCAAGCATTGGTCCATAGGAATGGTACCATCTGGCGAGAAGTCGTCATCAGAGCTGCCAAATTGAGCCTCCTCGCAGCTCTCATTTCTGCTTTATCGTAATAGTTACGTGCTAGACAGTCTAGCTTAGATTACACACAACACTTTTATAGTTTCACTTGGATCGATTTTACAGGTTATGGTTCGATCCAGAGCAGTGGATTTACTTCGGTGCCGTACACTGCATCTGTCTCAACAGTTTACTGACGGTCCCATTCGTCAGAGTGAGTCTTTCACCCGCCAAGTTGAATTATTCAACAGTCTTCACGTCAGAGGCCGAAGACGGCTCTTGCTGGATTCTTATTCATACAGACGTACACCATGGCCTTTGGTGCTTGCCCGATTGAGGTCCCGCTTGAGTTACCCACTCTAGATGTCATGCCTTGGTGAGATGGTACCCCGTCTTCCCGACGGGTCATGCTTTATCTACGGGGAATCCCCGTAGAATCTACGGCGTAGATGAAGCAACCCGTCCGATTCGAGCTTTCCTCTGGATGTGCCGAGCACTTCTCTGCAGGTTCCACAACTTTGGCTATTGCCTATTGGGCGTGTGGCTGTATAGCAAGGGTGTTCATAAGCTGAGTTCGTGCAGTATCATACCAAATACTCGTGTATATTTTGAAGACACCGTTATGACTACATTCGGTCGTCATGTGAGTCTTCTGTTCGACCAGATGAGACCTTAACCTACACCATCGTTCCTTTCAGTCCCTTTTAATATACTTGGCCCATCAAGGTGTATTATTCCCACTCGTGTATGGGGTCTCTCGGCTCAGTTAATCTCGCATTCTCTTCACTCAGCGGCCATACGGCATACCTGAAAGTATCTGATTGGTTGGTGTTGTCAGTGCGGGTCGGGCTTCCGGCCCGGAAGTTCCGGGTAAATGATCGGCAGTGCTCCCTTTCTCGTCAACCAAGTCGGGCGGTCTGTTGTCGCTTCGGCAACTCCCGAAATTGCTCGGTGGGTACCTGGCAGACACCATTTGCCTTCAAATTGTTAGAAGTCACATGATGGCGATAATCGAATCCACTACGCGAACCTATGCATCCCGGAGGTGAAACTTCCATGCATTTTGTAAGTTATATCACACAACTTGTATGAGGATTATTCGCTATTGTTCACACGCGATCCCAGAGCAATCAGGACGTGACCTATGTGACATGGACTATGTCGGTCTTCCCAGGGTGGTTGAAATAAAGAGATCGATCGTACGGCAAGGGGCCTACTGTGTCAAACACAGTGAAAGTGAAGCAAAATGTTTCGCAGATGCCGACCAAAACGCGTCATAACCCATTTTAACCAGCCATCGAGGAAGGTTAGTTTCTTGAAGTTCATGGAAATCATGAAAAATTGAAGTCTTTTTTGAACTGGGTTATGAGCTTCTTGAAGCTTCTTCAGCATTTTAAAGTAAAGGCCTTCCTGCGAGGTTCTCGCAGGAAGTGATTAGCGAGCTCTTTCAAGAAGGGTCGTTGGAGCTCAAGAAGTTAATGGTTTAACTTTCCTTGGACTTCTCTGAGGAGAACTTTGGAAGCGGTTTAGACAAAATTTGGCGGGCTCATGCGTAAAAAGCTCAAGAATGCTTCTTTAAAAAGACTTTTGAAATACGCCCCAGGTATTTCCACTCCACCCCCCCCCCCTCCCCCCTGCTTTGCCCTGATAGGAGTCCCCAGAGATAGAGGCAGCCTTCCAATCCAATCGAACATCTTTAGAGCTGATGCTGTGGGCACGAACTTCTCAATTGACCTTCCTAGTTTCCTGACTACACTTTCATACAGGGTACTGCAGCAGCAGTGCTACTCGGCAGATTTCCCCACCCTCTCCCAGACCACCCCGGGACCTATGGGTACGATGAGCAGCGGTTCATCACCGTGTAGTGAGAGAAGCTTCGCCGACTGGTCCGCGCGACTGTTCCTCTCGCAAGACTTTTGCCTGGCGTACTGTAGCTCCACATCCACTCGCAGATCCAGCGCTCACTGCCGAACGCACTGGACTCCGCGACAGAATTTGCGCTTGGCCAGCCCAACTAACTTAGTTGAACTAAAAGGACAGTCGCCCGTTGACAGTCCGTTATGTCATAAAGGTTATGACACGTCTTTGTTCGGTTGCCTCGAGTTGAGGCCCTCAACTGTCCGGAGGAGTCCCAAGAGCTCGGCCTGTAGTGCCATGGCATGCGAAGGCAATTGCTAGTCCCCGGTATTCCATCCTGGGTCGGACACGGTGGGCCACCGTGTTGTGTCTCAGTTACTGCAGCGCACCGAGCAGTTTGATTTCAAGATGCCGCTCTGACGGAGCGGCTCCATCAGTACGGAAAGTCTGCATCGCACAAGGGCTCTCTTTGCGGTCACTGATCGCGAAAGGTTCGAGCTCTCTCGTCGCTGAGACTGAGGAACCGACCAGAGCTTCCCCAATTGTGCGTTGGAGCTTATCATACGACGAGGGTACAGCTAGAAAATCCTGCGGCAGGATTCCTGCCATGGACAGCTCACGTTTGATGCATTGGGATACGCACAGGAGATCCCAAGGTAGCCCGACAGGATAATCCCGTGACGGGATTCCCGTCCGTTCCTCGAAGAAAAAAATTTTTTCCATATTTTTCGTTCAAACTTCAAGTTTCCTTCCGAGGGAAATAGTTTTTCATTTTCCCTTGGAAAAATGGGAAACACCGTGCCACACCGTGTGCTCAACGAGCACACGGTGTGCTCAATCTCCGTGCCCTCCGAGGGAACCAAGTCTGTAGCGCCTTCAGCTGCTTGGCAATCCTGGCGGGCAGGGTCGCGTGGCCCCAGCAGCCCCATCGCATGCAGTAGGCAAACCCGAGCCACTGCTTCAAAGTTCACCAGGACAACATGAGTGCCCACGCGGCGTGGGCCACGCCCTGTGAATTGAATCAAGTCGTGAATATGATAACGAATCTAAAATTATACGCACGGTTTACGAATCTGAATCCCCAATCATTAATTATACTCACGGGTATCAGATCTCAATCTGATCCAGTGAATTATCACTGGTGAATCAGTCCGTAAGTTGAACCATGAATTAGGATTAAAGGACGAGTTGAGTGATGGATCAACTTGAATCGGTGCATGATGCACCGTGTCTTCCTGAGTTCCCCTGTGTGAAGTGCACATCGCCCACCAATCCGACCTCCGCATCGTTTGCACAGTTGCACTGTCCAACTTGCATACGTCCAAGCTTCTGTGCGCCTCCGTTGAGTTTTTGGGAGGGGGGGGAATGCATTTTTCCACCGAAGTTCGCACCGATATAACGTTTCGCACCCGTATTCTTATTTGTACCCGTATAACTTCTCGCACCCGTATTACTATTCATACCCGCATAACTTTTCGCACCCGTATCGAGCTAACTTTCACGATCGTCATAACGTTGTTTTCCGTGATGGTTCCAAATTAGGCGCGCGAATTCTTGCCGTGACTTTTCCAGTATACACAGATTCAATGGAATCAGCTGGGAAATCAGCTTTGTGAGCAAGGCATGTTGATCACCCTTCTCTTGAATTTTCAACTGAGCAAATCCTCCGAGTCGGAGTCTCCGATTCACACCTCAGAATTTCTGATCCTGGGCGAGGTGTGAATTATAGATGGGCGGCGTAACGTTTTTTTTACGGTTTACGTTACGGTGTGCGTAACGTAAGCAGTTTACGGTTATGGAAAGGCCTTACGACTTTACGGTTGGTGCTGAACTGCTTTTTTGGAATTGTGGCGGAAACATTCGCTGTAATGCACTCCACGAGAGCTCAAATAGTTGTTAAACTCATTTCTTGTGGCTCGGATCCAACCGAACGGCTGAGAGAGTAACATTTGGTTTCGCATTTACCACTCGTCTCCTTTGCAAATTCCGTCCGTTTTACTCCCAGGCTGGCCCGGAACTGCCAAGCCGGCCTCGTCTACGCATGCCCATTCACAGGAAATAGATTTAGGCGACTTGAATTATCAATCCTCGTTTTGTCCTCTGCATCTCCGTAAGGCCCGTTACGGCGCCGTAATTTTACGGTACGGTTGTCCGTGAAAACAGTGAATCCTGGAAATGGTGAACCGGAATAAATTTCCCGCGAACCCTGATAACAGGGAAGGAACTAGCGCGCGCCATCAGCGCGCGGCCACAAAATTCAAGCCGAGATCACCTTACGTCATAGGTGTGGTAATCGACCGGTTGGTCTAGTGGTTAGGCGTTAAAGTTAGTAACCGACTGTCCAAGGTTCAAATCCTGTGATCATCATGGTACTTTTGTAATTGAGACCCGGTTCAACCGCGGCGGTTGAGGTATTGACCAGCTCGGGCCAGTAATCTTGCCTAACTCAGCTGGCATGCCTCCTCAGCAGTTACTCCGGGTTCACGAGTTGTAATACAATGCTATCCAGGAGCTCAGTATGGAAGTTGTATTTGTTCATGTTCAAGAGGAACATGCATTGGGACCTGTTGCCTCATGCATTGCTGTTTATCCTTGTGGTACTGCCAGGATTGTTCATCAACAAGGTTCCCATACTTCTCCTATAGTCACTCCTATGGACTCAAACGCTTTGCTCATGGCAATCGCGTATTTCAGCTAGTTGGTAACGGATTGAAAACTCACTCCCTCGTAATGGAACAGTGGAACAGAAGACAAAATATTTGATCAAAAGCGGACTGGAGACGACACAGATTTCCGAAGCCCGAAGAAAGAGCACCATTCAGTACTTCGGAAGTACTACTTCCTGTCCACAACCATGGCATAGGGTGACTCGAAAGCTATTACTAGACCGTTCGTGTTGCTCTTACTTTTGAAAAGTCGCTTCAAGTCTTGAAGCGACTTTTCAAAAGTAGGACGCCTAGTTCTTCGTTGCGTGTCTTGAAGTTCAAGACAGTGGTCCACAGCGCTGCGATTCTTGTGAGCAAGCTGACTACTCAAACATTAATCAACCGGAGAGAGAGTGATCATTGAAAGTTGAATCGGTTCGGGAAGGAGTGGTAGAAAAATTACTGATATTTAGCATACCGGTGCGGGCGAGTTTGTTGTTCACTATTGTAAGGCTTTCACCCGCTTTAGTGGGAGAAAAAGTCCCTACAACGGATTTACTCGCCCTTCACCTTTTTCAGGATTCACTGTTTTCAGGCGGGACCCCTTACGGTACGGGGCTTGAATCGTAACCGTGAAAGTGAGCGTAACGATCCGTAACGTAATTCTGCCCATCTATAGTGTGAATCGGGGATCTCCTGACGCAGAATACCGCCCCGCCAATCTCAACTTCAATCTGAGCTTTCTCGTTCTGCGCTTGTTATTAGACTGTTCAGTGAACAGTGTTCATTTGCTACTATCTTCACTCTTCTAGCCGATCTTCACTGTTTGTTGACTTCCAATCGCCAACGAAGAAAGTCTCTTCGGGCGAATACTCAAGTTGCCTTCAGCCTCTACGCTCGCCAAGCTGGCCGTCTCGTCTCGTGGATCTGTGAGTCACAGACTGTGACGCCACCGTGCATCACGCGTCACGCCGCTCACAATATTCGCCTTGTGCCACTCAGCCTCCTGAATGAACACTCTCGAACGTTCTTGCACTGTTATGATTGGAGCTATCTTCGCGTTGGCAGGTTCTCCATCGTGACGTAATAATAATGAGAACATCGGAAGCATTATCACTGAACCATGATCCAGTTTCATTTGAATTGAGAGAATATCATATGTCATATCAGAACACGGATTGGGAGTTCTTCGACCCCAACTTAGACGAGGACTGGTGGGAGAATTTTACCCTTCCTTCTCTTAAAACAGCATCCTTTCTGACGCTGATCGGTTTCATCGTCTCTTGCAGTCTCTGCATCGCCCATTTTCTCACACAGCGAGAACGGGGAATGCATAAAGGGACATCCAAGGGCTTCCAAAAGGTATCGAATGTTGAGAATGGGGGAGCCGCTGCTGATGACGAGTATGACGGGGACAGAGAGGAGCCGCAGGGCAAGAAGCCACGGTACCCGGCGGTAGACTTCTTCAGAGGAAATTGCATCCTATATGTGCTCATATTCCACTTGCTTTGGCTATTTGGAGATTCTGGCATGCTGCCTCGTTTCCCACTCCGCAGAACCCCGACTATACCTTTAAGTAACTACCTATACTTTGGTATGATCTACCTTATGTCGAATACTTGGATTCATCTTTCGTCGACTTTCCACCCGTATATCTCATATTTCACGTAAGACCGTCTGCCGAAGTATGGCGCCGTACCATCAGTTCCTCAGGTACTCAATCGCTACTATTCTCTGCATTTACGTGCTATGTTGGGAATCAGAAATATCCGGTGTGTGCCAAATAATGCTCTGCGTCGGACTATCCCTGGCGATAGTCCACGAGGATCGAATAAAATGGAGAAACCTCATCATTAGAACACTCAAGCTGGGAGTAGCAGCAGGGACTATAAGCGCCCTAACGTGATAACGCTTACGAGCATCATTTGATTGTTCTTGTCATTACTTGTGATAGGTATATCTTTATGCCCAGATCCCCTATATACTTCGGTGCCATCCACTGCATAACGCTCAATACCCTTCTCACAATGATCTTCATCAGAGTAAGTTGAGCCTCCCCCTAAGATGATACTGCCTCTTCTGCTCGACGGATCTTCCATCATATTCCCATCATCATCGTATCCTCTTCTTCGTCTTCTACTCAGGTCCCCCGTATTGCCTTAGTCGGATTCGTTTCCATCCAGTTTTTCACGATGATGGGCGGCGTGTTCCCCCTCGAGATCCCCACTAACCGTCCCACAGTTGATGTTATCCCATGGTACGCCAATCAATGTCCTTTGCCTATTAGTCTACAGTTCAACAGTAGAGAAGGCCCCTTGATAAATGGCTCCTCTGGTCGAACAATGCTCACAACACCTCACCAGAGTCGAGGGAAAGGTTTTCGTCGTTGTAGGTTCCACAACCTTGGATACTGCTTACTCGGTGTCTGGCTCCATAGCGTCGGTGCTCATAAGATTTCGGCGATCGAGTTGATACCGGGCAGGTCAGTGCACTTCGAGGACACAGTCTTCACGTTTTTCGGACGACATGTAAGTTATCCTTGCTGTTGTTCCCCCCATGGATACCTGAGTCCTTTAGTCATGATGTACGTCCGTGTTTTCTCAGTCCCTGACGGTTTACCTTGCGCACATGTTACCCGTTCTGTTCATACTCGGAGTTTTCGTCTACTCGAGATACTGACAACCCTCCATCGCATCATGATCCGGGATCCACAGATGAGCTAATATTCTCCCTTCGGGGATTCTTACTCCCAACTGTTCGTTGTGTTCGCTAGTTAGAGGTAGGGGACCTACTTCTAGGATACCTTACACCAGGACGTTTTGCCGGACCGTCTCTATCCTGTCCCTGCTGTGTCTGTGGCGTACAGCTCGCAGTATTTTTGAGCTGTGACGCTAGTTGGTTCGTGAGTATTTCATAGAATTATTAGAACTCCTATATTGGTTACCTCGACTCTATTTGGTTTAGTGTTAACTTAATCTAGTGGGTTTGGCTGCCAACTTTGCCATAACGTCTCTGAGTTTAGGATAGAAACTTTTTACTCCTAACGTAAGGACTCCTTGAATAAGGTGAGGCTATTTCACGAGGGTTTCCCCACTTCGCGTTAGGATCCTAAACTCAAAGACGCCCTCATGTGATGATGAGGACATCCTAACAGGCTCAGAGATTAAGTACAAGTGGAATAAAATACCTGGAAGTGATTGAACCTGGCCCAGGTTACCTGGACCAACAGGATGTAATTAGCAGTAGCTAACGATTCCATCATCCGCCATCTCAACTTCGAACAAACTTTCGTGTTGAGCCGGAAAGTACAAAAAAGGGGTGGTTCGAGCGGGCAGGGGGCGCCGAGGCAGAACTCACTACAAACAAACGACTTCGACATGAACTTTGACCTCCGTGAAACCTCTACCTACGGGATCGGGAGTCGAGCACCGTCCGCGACTAATCTGAAGGCGACCACGATAGCTCGGAACTCGCGGAAACGCTCCCCGCTGCCTCGTGAAAGTTCAAGCCTATAGATCTCGCGTTTGGCTGCGCACCGCAGGTACACAACCCTAGACGCGTAGCGGATAGCCCAGGCAGAGTTTAAAACCCATATGATAGGTGTAGACTCACTGCTCACCCGTAGTCTCGGTTCGTGGATCGGGTGAGGTTTCGAGTCGAGTGACGGTAGACTAATAGACGAGAGGTGTCTAAGGTTCAGAACCGCATTCCCTTCGTCGATACTCAAACCAGTATCGTGAAACACTTGCACCCCTTGACTAACAGGCTAGCTGAGATTACCAGGACACAAGTATTGTCCCCGGTCGTCGCAGTTCCACCGTCGATAAAACCCTCCGGCATTGACCTCAGCGCGACCTACCATATCGACAATATCTGGACGATTTGCTTGACAAGAGGAGGATTCAATAGGGAAGCTTCACTATTTGGCAGCTTCTTGCTTTACTCAGGATTTTCCTCACTATATATAGAAGTTTACATATGAATTCGGGAAGAAGTGTACAGAAACCAACGAGGATTTTCCAAAGTTCCCTCACAATTGTCAGCAACACATGTAGTTGACCAAATACAAATCTTCCCATACTGGGCATGTGTATCGACACTCCCTCCACAGTACACAGCCGAGCGCATCACGGATAAACTGGCAGATGAAACTCCAACACAAACTCACCGCTCCCGGGTCGCCAGTCCCTTTAGGTAGGGCTGCCTTAGCCATGGTCTTGGCAGTTCTTGTATCGCTTATAGCTACGGTGCGGTCATACCCTGCAGAGGCTAATATTGAATCCTGGCCCAGGCCCCCAGGACACACACTGGACCTTCCCATTGTGGGCCTCTTCGAGTCTCGAAGTTCGAGAGTACCTGCCATCACTCTGATGCTCGAGGCCCTTACCAAGATACCTACACACTGCTCGGGCCGAGGTCAGGTCCCACACCTTCACGGTCTCATCAGCACTACCGCTGGCCAGAGCGTTCGAGGCCACCCGGCTTACATCCAAGCACATGCCTGGACCCGTGTTAGTTTGGGGAGAAATACCGTTGGCATTCTTAGTAACATTCTGAGCTGAAAAGTAATGCGTAGTCTTCACTAGGAGTCGCGCGGATCCTTGACTTCAAAAATAGCAAATATGAGTACCGTGTGGATATCGAACGCACAACCTATCGCTACATAATGACATGCTCTACCACTTCCACCAATTCGTCTCAATAACATCACTCCTCCGTCCCAACCCCCAATACGGACCTTTTTCTTATTCCGTCGCGTCCAATTCTTCCCCTTCATCTCAGCCTTACGTACCCCGAGTGTAGCTGTGGGCTTCATGCAATACATCAACGACGCATCCCATATATCAATGGACTGATCAGAGGTTCCTAATCAACCCGTTCCAGATGACTTCAACGAGGAGCGGTATTACCAACAGCAAGGAAAGACTCCGATCCCTTGGTAGAGCCAGCCATCTTAGGCAACCAAGCTGTGCATAGAGGATACGATGTTAGCAGTAAGTCATGATGGACATACCTTCACACTAGACCGGCACTTGAGATCAGCTAGGGAGGTTGTCGGTACTACATCCCGCCTTGCTGGGTATCATGTAGATGTACCTCCAAACTGCATGCATCATCCTCAGCGTTGGCAGCCACAAACGTGAGGTCACTGTCCTTAATAGTGTAGTAGTCATCCGTGCCAGCGTTGGCAGCCACAAACCTGGGGTCACTGTCCTTAATAGTGTAGTAGTCATCCGGGCCGTCCTCGGACTCAGCCTCGCCTCCCAACATCGTCACCAGTCATGTAGGGATCCTTCTCCTTAGCCAGTCGGGCATCCTATCGAGCATTTCGCACAGTGAAAATTCCTGAGATTCCCCCTTTCCACCACCACCTGGTGCGGCTCCACAAACAGGTTAGCAAATCGATCCGTCTCAACTTCATCGTCACAATCGTCCATATTGAACTCCTTCTCGATGCCCTCAGCGGCATCATCGTCGGTGTCTAAGACCAGCCCAGTACCCACATGGGCGCCATTTCCTTTACTACCCTCTTCCGCCCGTCCGCTCTGCTGTTGCTGAAGCTGCTCCTCCAACAGCTTCTTCCGTTGGTCCCGAGCCGACTCAGCCGCCTCGACATTGCCGCTGTTCATGGCTGCTCGAGCCAACCAACGTACCGAGGTGATGGGAGATTTACTATCCATGTGGACCAGGGAGGTACTGCAGCACTATGGAATTACATTGGGGCTTATCATCGACAACCATAGGGGGGTGTAGGCCCTTGTCAGAGGAGTCATATCACTTACACGGGCTTTGAAACCTGGCACATGGCCCCAGAAGTTGCCACCGACGAGTCTACGCCGGGTAATTTACTCCGATGTTGGAGTGTTTTAACACGCGCTTAATCGACGCTCTTCCACTTCTAGTCCGTATTTTCAGCTAAAAGGTTCTCATCCCCTTCGTTACAAACCATGTCCTGAGACGTGCATCAATGCCTATTTTGAAAATCATAGAGTGGCGTTCTTCCCACGCCACGGTGGGAAGCTTCGGATCCTCGAGTCTCGGCCCTCGAAAGTTGCAACGGCACCTTATCGAGGATTCTCGACAGTTGCCGCTGGAATTTATTAACACCCGTTGAATAAGTACGATACTAAGTCCAGCCGATAGAGGGGCTAATGACAACATTCTGGGAGTAGACACATGCGATAGAAGCATTAATGCTGATGGTTCTAAATGTTGTCATCCGGGCTGGCCGCAGTCGTAGAGGCGTTGTGATTCCCATGTGAAGTCTTTCCTCAAAGGCGCAGAAAGCCACGAGCATGTAATCTAAATCGGCCTATTTTCGTTCCCAAGCCATGATGCATTTTTGACCGTACGAACTACCCCGTCTCTCTGGGGGAAAACTGGGAGGAAGGCAATGGGAGATTCCTCAGAAAGGAAGGCTTCTGATAGTTCGAGGTCACCGTTGGTGCGCTTGAAACGAAACATTCGATCGTCGGAGAGCGGAGCGATCTCGCAGGAATCGTCAGGCGATACACAGCCTTGCTGAAGGACAATAAGCAACGAACAGGTTGTAAAGATTATGGTGAGAATAATACGAGGAAAAGCCATTGAAGGGGCGTGTTGACGATTGAGAGTAGACACTTGACGAGGAGTCTAATCAACCTTCAGCCTCTACTCTCGCCAAGCTGGCCGTCTCGTCCCGTAGATCTGTGAGTCACAGACTGTGACGCCACCGTGCATCACGCGTCACGCTGCTCACAATACTCGCCTTGTGCCACTCAGCCTCCTGAACGAACACTTTCGAACGTTCTTGCACTGTTATGATTGGACCTATTTTCGCGTTGGCAGGTTCTCCATCGTGACGTAGTAGTAATGAGAACATCGGAAGCATTATCACTGAACCATGATTCAGTTTCATTTGAATTGAGAGAATATCATATGTCATATCAGAGCACGGTTTGCGAGTTCTTCGACCCCACCTTAGACGAGGACTGGTGGGAGAATTTTACCCTTCCTTCTCTTAAAACAGCATCCTTTCTGACGCTGATCGGTTTCATCGTCTCTTGCAGTCTCTGTATCGCCCATTTTCTCACACAGCGAGAACGGGGAATGCATAAAGGAACATCCAAGGGCTTCGAAAGGGTATCGAATGTTGAGAATGGGGGAGCCGCTACTGATGAGGAGTATGACGGGGACAGAGAGGAACCGCGGGGCAAGAAGCCACGGTACCCGGCGGTAGACTTCTTCAGAGGAAATTGCATCCTATATGTGCTCATATTCCACTTGCTTTGGCTATTTGGAGATTCTGGCATGCTGCCTCGTTTCCCACTCCGCAGAACCCCAACTATGCCTTTAAGTAACTACCTATACTTTGGTATGATGTACCTTATGTCGAATACTTGGATTCATCTTTCGTCGACTTGCCACCCGTATATCTCATATTTCACGTAAGACCGTCTGCCGAAGTATGGCGCCGTACTATCAGTTCCTCAGGTACTCAGTCGTTACTATTCTCTGCATTTACATGCTATGTTGGGAATCAGAAATATCCGGTGTGTGCCAAATAATGCTCTGCGTCGGACTATCCCTGGCGATAGTCCACGAGGATCGAATAAAATGGAGAAACCTCATCATTAGAACACTCAAGCTGGGAGTAGCAGCAGGGACTATAAGCGCCCTAACGTGATAACGCTTACGAGCATCATTTGATTGTTCTTGTCATTACTTGTGATAGGTATATCTTTATGCCCAGATCCCCTATATACTTCGGTGCCATCCACTGCATAACGCTCAATACCCTTCTCACAATGATCTTCATCAGAGTAAGTTGAGCCTCCCCCTAAGATGATACTGCCTCTTCTGCTCGACGGATCTTCCATCATATTCCCATCATCATCGTATCCTCTTCTTCGTCTTCTACTCAGGTCCCCCGTATTGCCTTAGTCGGATTCGTTTCCATCCAGTTTTTCACGATGATGGGCGGCGTGTTCCCCCTCGAGATCCCCACTAACCGTCCCACAGTTGATGTCATCCCATGGTACGCCAATCAATGTCCTTTGCCTATTAGTCTACAGTTCAACAGTAGAGAAGGCTCCTTGATAAATGGCTCCTCTGGTCGAACAATGCTCACAACACCTCACCAAAGTCGAGGGAAAGGTTTTCGTCGTTGTAGGTTCCACAACCTCGGATACTGCTTACTCGGTGTCTGGCTCCATAGCGTCGGTGCTCATAAGATTTTGGCGATCGAGTTGATACCGGGCAGGTCAGTGCACTTCGAGGACACAGTCTTCACGTTTTTCGGACGACATGTAAGTTATCCTTGCTGTTGTTCCCCCCATGGATACCTGAGTCCTTTAGTCATGATGTACGTCCGTGTTTTCTCAGTCCCTGACGGTTTACCTTGCGCACATGTTACCCGTTCTGTTCATACTCGGAGTTTTCGTCTACTCGAGATACTGACAACCCTCCATCGCATCACGATCTGTGGTTCATAGATGAGCTAATATTCTTCCTTTAGGGATTCTAACTGAGGTAGATAAAAGTTGAAAGTCTTCCGACTGTTCGTTGTGTTCGCTAGTTCCAGTTAGGGGGCCTATCTGATAGGATACTTTATATTAGGACGTCTCTGAGTTTATGATCCCAACGTAAGGACTCCTTAGATAAGGTGAGGCTATCTCACGAGGCTTTCCCCGCCTCACGTTAAGATCCTAAACTCAAAGACGTCCTGATGTAGGGATAGGGACATCCTAACAGCTTCAGAAATGAAGTACAAGTAGAATAAAATACCTGGAAGTGATTGAACTTGGGCCAACAGGATGAAATTAGAACTAGCTAACGATTCCACCATCCAGCATCTCAACTTCGAACAAACTTTCGTGTGTGTGTGTGAGTTTAAAGTCCAACGCCGACAACACGGCTCAGTTAGACTCGCGTCGATGCACATTGGCTCTCGAGGGATCAGTTTTAGCCTTTCAAATTGCCTACTTTCATCCTGCCAATGAGTTTGGTCCACAGGGGGAGATAACCTCTGCCAATGTACTTCCTTTACTCTCGGCAGGACCCGCTTACACGACTGCGGGGGCTGTGTACGACCACGGAACACAAGCACTCGCCACAGTGTGTTGACCACAAGCATCATCTCCGAGACTCGAAAAATCCATACCCTAGCATAAGTCATCCCTCACCCGAGACTATCACTCTCGATGGCAGAAGCATATACCTCTAGTTGCGTTCCTTCATATCACGGGTTTGTCGCATTTCGTGTTGAGCCTGTAAGTACAAAAAGGAGGTGGTTCGAGCAAGCAGGGGGCGCCGAGGCAGATTCTGCCCCGAGTTCTGAACTCACTACAAACAAACGTCGTTTGTCAAACGACTTCGACATGAACTTTCACCTCCGCGACCTAGCAGATCAACAATAGCTGGACGATTTGCACGTTGTTTGACAAGAGAGGGATTCAATAGGGCAGCTGTAGGAGAAACGAGAATTCATCTTCATCCCTCTCACGCATCAGTTATGAGCTGATTTTACTCAGAATCTGCCTCTTGCATCAGGATCCGCAAATGGCACCACAGCACGCATGCGTTCTATCGATTGAAGAAGCACGCATGAGCTGAAACCTGCAGCCTCCGAGTTGTGACAGGGCGCGTGTCGACTCTAGAGTACCATCTGCCAGATGGCATCTGGGAACTGCGGAGGATGACACGCAAGGTACACTAAGGACACTCAGGTCGTCAAGCTTTTGGCGAATCCACCGAGGCTTGCTACCTGGAGTGCTCCTAAGACCTACATCGGAGACCTCGGTTAAAAAAATATAATACGCTTAACATATACTACTCCAGGTTGTCAAGGCAGTCTGGCTTGTGTGACTAGCTTGGCAGCTTGAAGGACTCAGGCGCTCCCTTGTGTCGGCAGCAATTGTGCCAATCGCCGTCCCGAACCAACCAGCCTTCGTCGAAAGACAACTCTCTGGTGCGGTTTCAGCTACGGAGAAGCTATGCTTTTCATGAGCAAACAGTACAGCGCACAGACCGTCGACTGCGATGCTCCCTTTTCGCGTAAGGATGCTTTATGAAGTACCTTCGGGCTGCGAAGTTCGGAAGTACTTTAAAGACGCGCCGTAAGCTTAGGAAATGTGGCTTCCGAAACAGCCTTATCCTAATCAGCCCTCCTAACGTGCTTACCGGCGATTTTCTCAAGGTAAATCTCCTTATGTCCTTATTCCTTATTCTAACCTTCGAAGGACTACTTCGAAGTCTCGGTATCCGTTCATTGACTTTCTTCGCGGACTCTGCCTATCATTTGTGATTGCTTTCAACATACTTATACTTTGCCGAGAGGGCAGGCTACTGCCTTCCGAGAGATGGGTCGACAAATCATTCGGATTACCTACACTAAGTGTAGGAGTTCAAGTCTTGAATATGTGAAGTTCATACTATACTTCATCGTGGCCTTCACTGCAAGTTATGGGGGCTTCATCATCATCTCCTACATGGCGTATATCATGTAAGACTCGCTCATCTTGCTACTACCAATTGAGAGGCTCCAGTCTCGTTGAAACTGCTGTCGCTCGCACGAATTTCGAGTTATTGACAGAATGCTAAATGCGGGTGTTGGTGCATGATCTCGGATACTCCTGCATTCTGTCGGCCATTATCTCCGTAGGAAGCTAGCCCCTTCCCCTAGTGTTTGTTCACCTCCCGACTGGACTACTCCACATAAGATAAATGAACATGACAGCACTGAATTGATTCAGAATGGTGGAGATACAAGTAGCATCATCACTCAGCCTTGCGCAGAGCTTCAACGACCGCTTGGGGGTCTCCTTCAGCTTCCTCGTTGACAGCCAACAGCATCTTCTTCTAACTACTGCTAATCTTATCATCGGCTCGTTTACTGGATAGAAAACTGACCACCTTGGAGTTGCCAACGAGACATGGAGTCATCAAAGTCTGACCACACACCCGTCATTAAATGAGACCAACTGATGCTGTCCGCCACCTCAAGGTTCGCATCATGTTACAGCAACAGCAGACCAGAAGGATAGAAGGGTAAATCCAATTAAAGAGGCTCCCATATGCAGCGTTGCCACAACGCTGTATATGGACTTGCACAACGCCGTTGTGCATTTCGACTCGACAGTGTCGAGTCGACACTGTACATGCTTCGGCTGCTGTCATTACCCCTCGAGCCCTCAGCATTGATATCAATCGCCGTACTGCTACCTCTTCAGCCACTTGTAGAGTTCTCATGAGGGCTTTGAGTCCGTATCGAGACCCAACCCAGTGGGTGGCAGTACCTCACTTTTGTTCGGTTCGCTTTAGTACTGTGAAACTTCACTGAATGCTTGTCCGCGGTTATCAACATAGACATGTGAGAGGGCCCTTCCCAGGAGGTTGATACTCAACTGTACACAACTCTGCTTGGGTTCATGAATATTCCCCAAAGGATAGTAAATGAAATTGAGATAAGTCAAACTATATGAATCGTGAATGTGTTACGAACAAAGGCGTCTACTCCTGAGAGGTCCCCATTGCCGTCCTCGAAGACCTAACATACTCCAACAGCCTCAAGTGGTCTAGAGTGGGTCCCATCGGGCTCTGTGGATCTGAGCAGAGTTAGTCTATCACGAAGTAGCCGAGGTGTGGTATGACCTGCAAAGTCAGAGGCCCACCGTGCAGGGCTGTGAATACTTCGACTAATGACGGGCAGCACCGGCACGTTGATAGCAACTTTATGGTCCTTCAGATGGAGTTCGCGCTTTACTGCAAGCTGGTGTTCACATATGCGTTGGGTGTCCTCGAGGTCACTGACGAGGGACTGCGGTACAGCAGCACGTCTGAGCAACGTGGGCGTGCCGGGACCACAAGAATTAGAGTACCCAGTGGAAGCGTGAGCATTGGCAGGAGATACCGATGAAGTACTCTCGTTCACACCTAGAACCAGCACTATGAGAGGTCTCGAGAACACCTACTACTTGGAATACCACTACTGCCAGAACGGGAGGGTACATCCAGGATAGGACTCTGAAGATTTTTCCAATGGCGTGAACCCATCTATAGTCAACCTACTGCAATGTTGATAGTAGAAGTAAGCCAAGGCATCCCCGGGACGCTGTATGATCTCGGCTTCAACACGTTGCTCGTTTCCATTCTCGTTATGCTACGAAACAGTGTGAGCAAACTCCAACGCAACCACTTCCAGTAGAGAAATGAGGAAAACTGTACTGGCAGTAAGCCTACCCATGAGGTAATATCATACCACTACTCAAAGGTGATTCAAAACTTCGCGAACAACTTGAAAACCTTGGAATTTCTCAACCACGGACCTTCTGACAACGAAATTTTATGTGAACCTCAAGCATATCACAAAAACATGCATACTAAACATGATAATTTTTCATGTCCACCACTGTGCGTGGGAGATTTCCAAGTTATCCACGAAGTTTTGAAACACCCTTTACTACTACTGTTGACTTCTCTGTGATGCTGGTGGCGTTGGAGGAGCCCCTGCAGGTGGAGCTGCTGTTGCATGTGCTGGTAGCGCTGCTGATAATACTGTTGGTAACATTAATACATCTGCTACTACTGCCTCTCCCACCTCCCCAACAACCCTTACCTTCACTATACGACGATCCCTTACCTCACTCAGTCAGCAGAGTGCAGACTACATGAAGATTATTCACATTCGAGCATGGCCATTGGAGGCATAATATGTAGAGTAGTTGCTGATGCCTATATGCATGTCCGCGTCTTTGTGGGAAACCACTGCCCCCAAGGAACGTTGAATGCCACCTCCCACAGTCAATGGTATACCAAATGGACCAACAACATGGTCAGCTAGGCTTTAAGACATCATTTCTATCCTCTCCCGAGGAATCGGCGATTCCGCATACGGCGACGATCAACTCACATAGTACCCTACCACCTAGGGTCCCCCATGCATGTTCCGCTGATCTGTTCCCCTACTATTATCACGAGTCCGAACCGTCTTGTTGGGAGAGAGTAACAGGAGAGAGTGTTGTCGGATACAACTACAGATGGTGGTAAAATATGTATGTGCTCATTCAAAGTTTAATTATAGAACTTCTATAGACATCTCCTTTGCTTTACGACGGCTCTCGCGATTGGATTTCACATACGAGGCTCCACCCTAGGAATGCTCTTGAAGCTCAAGACAGGTCTATTCATTCAAATGTTCAATACCAAGTTGGTCCCCGTAGGTGATCGGAATAATCAGCGGCGAGCGAGATGTATACGGAGCGGCGGAGCGTAGCGAGAAATGCTTTCAGTTTTTGAAACTCGTACACTACAAGTTGAAGGTTGCATCTCCTTCTTTGAAAATGATTAAATTCATTTTGATGGTTAATAAGCAGGGGCAAACACGTCTCGCCAAGTACGCGGATTTCCTAACGATAAAGTAATGACGATTTTGCAGTGAAAGAAAATGCCGTCATGGTCTTTATTCAGGGAGCGACAGGCCATCGAGAATGAGCTCATTCGGAAGTGTTTGTCGCGGAGTGAGAATCAGTGTAGTTTTTTGGAATATCGTAATTACAAGGTAGTAGTGTTGGAGGTGGGAGACGTACTCCTATTCCGCCCTAGCAGGTGATTTACCGTCGATATGCATCTCTTTACTTCATCATGGGAGTTGACGGCTCAGATGAAGACAACGAGCTGGCCTATTTAGAGTTCATACATACACTAGTAGAGACCTTAGATAAGTAATGAGGGGTGGAGTCAACTACGATCGATTCACACTATTTGAGATAGTGTGTGAGAGTTTTAAGTCCAACGCCTACTACTACGACAACACGGCTTAGATTCGCATCGATGCACATTACATCACGAGGGATCAGTTTTAGCCTCTTAAATCGTCTACTTTCTCCATGCCAATGAGTTTTGTCCACAGGGCGAGATAACCTCTGCCAAATAGGATGGTGTTTCCTCGTCATACCATCTTTTCAACAACTTGTGAATCTTCATGTCATTCCTCTTCGCATAGGACTTTTCCTATCGCGTGTATCTATTCAATTTGGACAACTTCTGTGTCGAATTTGCATATGTTCATAAAGACGATGAGTTCATGGCATTAGTGTTTTCGCTGTGAATAAATTCGGAATAGGTATTTCGAGAACGTATGCGAACTTGATATTATGTTCAACATGGAGAAGGCTCATTTCATCCTGGACGAGATGTTAGCCAACGGCTGCATAGCGGAGACCAACACGGCCAATGTAATTTTCTCATACCACTCCTCGGTGAAATGACCTTTTATTGCAGATACTAGCTCCTTTGTATTTACTCGACAAGCACGGTGATAGTGTCCAGTAAGATTCCTGTATGATTGCGTTGTTGTTTCTTCCCTCATTCACTCCCGGTGTGCCGCGTTGATCTTATGTTTATTCATACATTTACAAACTTCAATCCATTTGTGGCCTGTCGGAAATTCATCGCCATTGTCCATTCGACCGAAAAAACATCATTCTTCACACCGCTTTCTACCTCGAGATGAAAAAAGATATAATACGCGCCATCTGAGACGCGCAATCCCTGGCAGATCGTTTTTCATCGAATTTTGAGCTAATTTCTTCACCAAACACCCTACATATACCTCTTTTACTGGAATCCAAGTCGCGCACTTCAAACTCTAAGAAAATTTTCAGCCCTATTTTCGATTCCCTGCGCGCATCTACTGCGGCAGTATTTCGCGCGCAAAATATTGAATCACCCTATGGAACATCTCTGAAGCACCCCTGAAACAAGCTGAGTATCTGGTCACTGAATGTACATACAACCTATCAGCCATAATTATGCCCCTCTACCGTAGCCACTCCATCGTCGATTTCCTATCCTCCTCTCAGAGCTCTACTGGTACTGTTGGTGGTAGCGGGTCCGACGCCGAGCACAATTGCGTCTACCGCTGTTGATAGAAGTAACCATGTCCACAACTACAATACCCGTTTTCAGCCGAATCCCCGTACCAAAAACGAGCATCCAACCGCAATGACGCACCCAGACCTAAGGTCAAGTCGGTGTTACTGCCCAGAAGGAATTGTCGGTTTCCCATCAAGGCCCAGCAGCAACTAAGACTACAAAAAAAGCAGGTGCGCGAACCCATCTTCGACAGTGAGTTCGAGGACTTTCGGGACAGGGTCCGAGAGCGTGTGCAGTACCTCAATTTGTAGGGACGGTAAAACGGTTGCATCTCTTACGGAGTGGGTAAAATTTACCCACTAAATCAGGACTTGCAGCTGGATGGGTCAGACTAGTACTCAGGGCGCACTGTCTCGGGATGGCTTCATCAACTAGGGTTCTCCGTAACGGAGTGAACGACATCTCCAACCGAGTGAACGGTTCACTCTGTTGGAAATACTATCTATGTCGATGGCCATGCGAGGGAAGATGTGGCTCGCATCTTCGCTTTCAGCCGCAAGGTGGCTGATCGTGTACAGTTGTATGACGAGCTCGCGGGAGTCTATCCCTCTCTTCGCACTATTGACGATGATAGCCAGCAGACTCTCCTCCAGGAGCAGGCTGTGGCACGGGGTGATCGGGTTATTCATGGGGTCGAGTTTCATTCTGAACTGGCTCCTTTCGATGCCGCGTACCGGTCGATTGCCAAGGCGATGAGAGTTACAAACTCTGCCAAGTCTACTGCTGGTTTCGAAGCAAGGGTGAACCATCAGCCGGCCGATATCACGCTTGAACTCATACGTAAGCACTTCCGATCATCCAGGGAGTACTTATGTTACTATGCTGAGGGCCTTACCATGCAAGTTATTGAAGACCTAAGGAAGTCTTGTCGAAAACATCGGGGGCCAGCGCCTGCAGTTAGTGTGCCGGCTAGAGCAAACACAAGTGGCAGGTATGATCGCCTTCGATCTAATTAAGTCACAGCAGTGTTCAATAGTTACTAGTTTCTCTCCCTATGATTGCTGAAGGGATGTAGTTGATAAGTACGTCTTGCTCTGATTCTTGCTGTCCACAGAGATGCCGCAGTAGACGCGTGCAGGGAATCGAAAATAGGGCTGAAAATTTTTTCCGAGTTCGAAGTGCGCGACTTGGATTTCAGTATAAGAGGTATATTTAAGATGTTAGGTGAAGATTTTAGCTCAAAATGTACTTGAAGAAAAAACGATCTGACAAGGATTGCGCGTACTGTGTTCCCTTCTCGAATAACCCAGTATCAACTCAATACCCCAGCGTTGCTAATGGTGCGAACAATGAAGACATGGATAAAATTGATTTCCAGCAGCGGAACACATCAGCCAACCTGTGAGTGGCGTTCGCGTCGCCTGAATGACAAGCCTCATCGGTAAGCCTCACCTTACCATACAGCCAGTATGTTACGGCTAGTGGAGCCAACCTGATTTGCGCGAGGAGTGGTATAACACGCATGCAAAGGTCTGCGTTGAACTGAACTCAAGACAGTATGACTTATAAGAACCTCTCGAAGAAGTTGAACAGTCACTACGCGGAGACTAACACTACGACACCGCTCATATAAACTTCAACGTCTTTCTCATCATCATAATGGTGCTGTGCTGAGAAGGGAATACGAGTCCCGTCGACTCCTCCCAAGAGGGTGATAAGAGTCCACACAGCAACGCCTGTTGCCACGGTCGGACGATACAATACTATTCACTATTAATATTCGGTTGCCAATCCCTTCACTAGGAAGAGAAGGTTTCCAATAGTAGAAGTAAGCAGAGATTATTCGGGGAGGCTTGGAAAACCCGAGTGACCTCGAGATAGATGAGAATAATGATAATAATATGACTATAATATAGATACTATTGTCCACTCATTACCGCGCGTCACAAAAACGACGCTAGCATAGAGTAAGAAAGAATAGACGACTGGACGTCTTTGAAACCTGATGGTTTCAAAAACACTTACGCCTACCACTCCAGGACGACAGATTGAAAGTACTACAAAAAGCACAGAGAATCAGCAGTGGTGACACGGAGATCAACTGCTATTATATTAGGACAGAATACAAGATTGGGATTACTACTACTACGACATATCTCAGACCGTGACAGTATTCAATTTTACCGACAAACGAATCTCGGATGAATCATATAAGACGTCGAGAACTACGATCGGGTGCAATTATGAAAACTGAATACTATGGCAAGTAAATAGTAATAGTGAATGAGTGATAAAAGCGGTGGATCCGTGGTGATGAGATTGTAGCATATTGTTAGGGTCACTACAGAACCCAGCGATAGCCTTCAGAGACTACTTATTCTACAATGTAACAATCTCATGGTGTGAGTGGTGACTTTCGAGAAGAAGAAGAAGCGATACGAACACGCACCTTGTGAGTGACTGTGAATATTAGAAAAGCGACATTCAATGATGAACGAGATCAACCCAATCAGCTTCGCTCCGTCTAGCAAACACCGAAGGATAATCAGTTGTTTATAGACGACAAGTACTTCTTAGGCTGAAATAACAAAAAAGGTATTCATGATTTTATAACAGTCCTCAGAGGCAACAACCAATAAGAAGCTACTCACTATCTACCGTGGGTAGTAGCTAAGAATAGGTCCCCAGTCGGCTCAACTTCCTTGTGGAAGACAGAAAGCCTTTGAATCGGTAATAACAGCATCAGGAGCAGGATGAGCAACATAGAGCATTAAACAAACCATGCCCTAAGTGGTAAGTAAACCACTATGAGATATGGAATGCCGAGCTACTCTGCTTGGTGATGAACACTCTGAATACAGACTGAATACACATGACCACTACCCCAATAAGGATAGTACCAGGAAGAGTAAGCAGTAGTAGCTTATTCAAGTATGAGAAGGATAGGCAATCGACATCATAATAATAATAATACCAACATCACTACTACTACTAGGTAGAGCAATGCTACAATATTGTAGGAACCGTACGGTCACTGGGGAATACTAAACTAAGTAAGCAATACAGTGCAATGCACTAGACGTTTTCCGAGCAGTTCAGCTTTCCATCAATTATCATCGTCACAGTACTGGTAAGGGACGATGCATATGCATAACAATGTTGTAACTTAAAAAGCGTATACTCCTCGGGGTACAGCTTTTGTAGCTGTCTGCTCAGCCAACTTCTCCGCGCGTTTTTCGTTGGGAGCTCCATCATAGTCAGCAGTTCTTCCCAGAGACACTGAAAGGAGACGCTCATCATCGAAGGTATACTCGACTTGTTGTGGGCGGAAGTGAACACTAGCGCCTCGAGAGCGAATGTCATCGTCCATCTCCTCGTAAACGTCACCGTATATTGACGCCACTGTTGAGCATAGGGACACTGATGAGGGAGAATGCTTCTTCGTCGTCCCTCCCAATTGCAGTGAATCTGATACAAAAACCGTCAAACTGCGCCTAAGCTCACGCTAGCTTCAACTCACCGATAGTGAGCTGATTCTCATTGAGCATTATCGAGTCCAGCTCTGGTGGAAGTTGTTCCTTCTTCAAAATGCTCCTCTTAGGGGCGACTGACCTACCGGCTGAACGGCCTCTGCTCATCCGATAACTGCTCGCACGGATGGGCTTATCGGGGACGGCTGTGCAACTGAAGCGATGAAGATGTGAACAGTTCGACCAGGAAAGAAAGCTAGACTTACCATCCCCATACAGCCGGTCTAAAACATCCTAATATACGTGAAAACATTAACTTGAGTGATATTCAAATAACTGGAAATTTGCAGTACTTACGATAGCTCTCTGAATGCGAAAAAGGAATTAACCGAAATGCTGTGGTTGAGCGGGAATCGCTAACGTCACAAAGGCGGGGACAGCTCCAACACAAAGATACGAAGTGTCTTTCCCAACACGACACTTCAGCAAATGAGTGAGAGATGGTAGTAGTCATTCTCGATATTATCAAGGGAAAGACGATTTTCGATAATGGTATAAACCAGCATACGTTGGTAGATGACTGACCACAATAATAAGGATACCAGCACTGAAAGGTTGTATTCAAGCTGAAGGCGCTTTGTTATCGCACTTACTCAGCTCTACTATTACTACGATGCATTGACATGATGGGCGCCCAGGGAAGCAATAATACCCTTAGGAGCATCTTGAGCGCTAGGCAAACGATGAAAATGAGGACGATCAACTAGAACCTCAGTACGATTTTTACACTGATGTGCGACCTGTTCAGGAGGGCTTTCACTCCCGAATGAACAGTACGATACCGATTCTTGGAAATGCACTAGAGGTGCGGCCTGCATTGATTGACTTCGGAGTTCAGTTTTCGATCCAACTTTTGCTTTTCTGATAGCATTAACATCAGCAGATGGGAAATGAGCTCGCCCCTCTGAGAAAGTAAACACATAAACAGCCATAGAGAAGTACTGTCAGCTTACTCCACCGAAGTCTCCTGTTCACTTCCTCCCTAGTATGTTCATGACCCTGGGCATCCTTAGCTTTCTCCGCTCCTATCCCCTTCGGACCAAACAGTATATCGAAACAGCCTGGCGTGTAGCTACGTCGACTGCCACTCTCACCGCTGTTACGCTCATCAGTGTGGCCGTTCTGAGAGGCTGTCCTTTTGATAGCGGCCTCCTTCGCAACAGGCGTTTCCTCCATCGTGCTAGAAGATTTATCAACAGCAGATGTCATAAGGACAGAACTACATGGAATAGCTAGCCGATCGAAAGATGCAACTCAGGTCGCTGAAAAGGCTACACGATTCGATGCCGTCTCCTTCGAGACTGTCTCCAACACAGAATTGGAGGCCGTCTCGAACTGATAAACTTTCCCAGACTCTCCCGCATCGACGTGCAATGTCCAGATACCCATCTCTAACGCGATACGGTAGTAATAACTCACAAACACATCAAAACACAGAGTGAGCTGTAAGGCACGAGAACGTGCAGGACCATTACTAAGAACGAGCATAGAAGAACAACGCAACTCGTGCAACGCTTCGACACTACACAATATCAAAGAACGTCACGCAGGCTCCATATAATGATAAGTTCACGCGAGCTGATCTGTCTCGACAAATATCGTTTATTCATAAAGGGGTTTCCCCGTCAATCACTTGAAGGGTCTTTATACCGAGTTGCCAAATAATTCAATGAGGCCGAGAGCGACCTAGCCGGATTGAGATTCCCTTAATGGTGTTGAAGACTCTCATTGATGCCTTCCATACTACCTCATCCAATCCCCATCACTATGCTGATGTCGTACTATAGGACGGAGCATATCCTCCCTTTGATGGGGTATAAACGAATATACCAGCCCATGGAGGTGCACATCCATGTGCTGAGGGGAACAATGATGGTACTGTATCTTGGGATGGCTTTGTTCCACTGGCATAGCTGCCCCACCAAAAGGAACTCATCGTTCTCGGGCATATTTCGGACGGCATAGCTGCCCCACTAAAAGAAACTCGTTATACCCGGGTATATTTCGGATGGCATAGCTGCCCCACTAAAAGAAACTCGTTATACCCGGGTATATTTCGGATGGCATAGCTGCCCCACTAAAAGAAACTCGTTGTACTCGGGTATATTTCGAATGGCATAGCTGCCCCACTAAAAGAAACTCGTTGTACTCGGGTATATTTCGAATGGCATAGCTGCCTCACCCAAGGAAACCCATTGTACTCGGCTATATTTCGAAAGGCGTAGCTGCCCCACTAAAAGAAACTCGTTGTACTCGGGTATATTTCGAATGGCATAGCTGCCTCACCCAAGGAAACCCATTGTACTCGGCTATATTTCGAAAGGCGTAGCTGCCCCACTAAAAGAAACTCGTTGTACTCGGGTATATTTCGAATGGCATAGCTGCCTCACCCAAGGAAACCCATTGTACTCGGCTATATTTCGAAAGGCGTAGCTGCCCCACTAAAAGAAACTCGTTGTACTCGGACATGTTACGGATGGCATAGCCGCCCCATCAGAATAACTGGCAATAATAGGCATATCCCATCGATGGCATCCCATGGCACATCCCTTGGGGCAGCTATGCCATCTTGAGATAACTTCCACGGGGCATTAAGCTAGGTTTATAACACTTATCATATTATCACCCGGTAATTGATTATTCGACAACACTGGTTAAGGACTCAACTCAATTGAATGGGAAGGAGAAGCCGAAAAGACTCAAAGGCAAAGGAATTACCCAGTCTAGTAATACTCGATGGGGTAGGGATATATACACAACTATGACCATCACAACTTCCCAGCACCTAGTTACAGACATTTCTGGCAGCGTCCACGATGCGATGGACTTCGAGCCAACGAGAAAACACATCGATCGGTAACCCGCAGGAACCAAAGTTGGCATCACATACGACGCAGAATCACCTAGCTCAGCTCCGTGTAACGCTGCCCGAATGAAGCGGCACTCAACGTACCCAATGAAAAGTTTGTTGAAGTTGAGAAACCTAGCTAGGTTAGGAAGAAGTGAACTTCAAGAGACTGACATCAGAAAGATGGGGGACGAACAACAAAACCATCGAAGCGAAGTCCATGACAAAGCCGATGAGCACTATGCCCGAATGGCAAGGAAGAAATGGAACGCCTCGGAAAACTACAACAAATAAGTAAATTATACTACATAATAGATGTACAAATTGACTATAGAGCGGTTACTGATTTCCGGAGGTACCGTACTGACAGAGCTGAAATAAGCAATTGCTCGGAAAATCATGTGTCTAGTTCACCACACCGTATACCTTCTCCTCAATAGTAGTCAATACCCTAGCGCGATCTCTCCTCAAGGCGGTCAACTCGAGGGAGTTCGCTGGCCTCAACATACTGTTCATAACGGTCGTCATATCCAGACGGCTCCGTCTGTTACCCTTAAGGGAACTACTCCTCCTCGTCGTTCTGGCTTGGTACTGTCGGCGTACCGAACGCTTTACCGGTCTGGTATTACGCGCATACTCTCTCAAAGGGACAACCTTCTGTGATTGCTTAGCGAGCCCTTCCATCTTATCCGCAGAGTCGTACTCAATTAAATCAACAGCTTCCCTGAAGGTCACCACTTTCGATGACACTTCGTCCGATACGGTAGGCGAGTGAGTGAACGATTGGGAACGGGAACGACAGCTATATTTCATGGATGCATCAGTTGACACGCTCTGAATATCGTCATCATAATCTGATGAAAGGCATAATACGAGGCGTCCTCTTACAAGGTATGGAGCTCGCCAAATCACCACATGATCATCGGGCTGTTTCCGTCGAAGAGAGCGCGAGAAGTATGATATATAAGTATGAATCCAGCTGAGAATTTTCAAGCGACGTTTTCTTATTTTCTGAGCATACGACTATATACCATGCGAAGCTTCTGTTGTCGATGGCTATCATACTACTGAAACTTGACCTAAAGTTTGCGAAACAGTTCTGATCACACTGTAGCAGAAAAGACTCGCTAGATACACCCCAGCCTCTATTCCCAGTGTGTGATGATGCTGTTTTCATCTAATCCAATCAAGACCTCTGAAGCCGAGCATTAGCCTTACCCTCAGCATTCGGCCTTGCCTTGACGACATACTGCAGTTTCCTCGATAGCTGCTTCCCATTCAGCGGGTGGTCCCGGCCAACAAGCGACCTCTTAGGAGAGGTCCAGAAGATGTCTGATACTAAACTGTACTCTTGGTGACGACGGCGGCGGCGGCGGCCTTGGACGAAGTCGAGTAGTGTTGTAAAGCACCCGGCTTGCTCTCCACAGCTATCCAGCATGCCTCGAAAAGTAACCGAGCTGATGCACGAGCCAATCCTCAACCACTAACACCAACGATGCCCCAGGGAACCGATACACCTTTACGAACCGTAGTACGCATCACAAATACGCAAGTCTTCCATTATCGGGCGCGCGCTTTTTACATTAAAGAGTCTCCCGGAGAACCAGGTTTCACCAACTCGCCAAGCTTGGTGATTTCGGGTCCTAATGAACTCTCGCCAACACGCTCAATCATGAGATACGACCCCTTCTGGACCATATTTCACCTCTTTGGCGTCGACACCTAACGAATTTCACCGAGATGTGGCGGAAACTGGTTGAGGTAATCCGTAGTTTCGTTCGCCCAAATGATCTATTCCGTTCTGTGCGCACGGTTACAGCAACTTGGTATTGGTGTAACATGCCACTGGCTCAGATATTGCTATAAAACTTGGTAAGCTTATCGGTATTCGCCAAGTACGTGTCGTAAAACGCCGATATCTTGGTATAATCATTTGTTTATGAAGATTACACCATCTTTGGCGATATCCGCCTTTTATCGATCACGGTTGGTATATTCCCGAGTCGGAGTCGAATATCGCCAGGTGATTTGTTCAAATCTGGTTTTGTGACAGGCTTTCGCCACAACTTTGTGATGTTTCCTGTCCGGCGAGAGTTTTATCAAGGCCGCATACCGCCAAGTTGGATTCAACCGCACACGGATTCAACCCTTGGTTCTGCTTTTCGTTGTCAGTGACTTTCGATGTCTTTGGACTCTGAGTTCAGATGAATATCATGTCTTGTGGTAGGGCGATAGGCGATCTATCATAGGCCGATCGAGTACAGGAGAGTTCGCGCGGGAAGCCCAGGATCTACTTACATGAGTTTTACCACGGCAGAGTTAATCCTTTGTCAACTTTGCCGAGCCGGCAAGGCCCAACGAGGAAGTTGAACAGCGTCGTATGGCCTTGTATGAATCGGTCAGTGATCTCCGATCATCATATCTCCATAGAGATTCTCCTTTTCGATGAAATGCTCCGACCAAAGCTCGAGTTCAATAATTCATGGCTGAATAAGGCTCCGACCAAGGCTCCGACAGCTCAGGCTTATTTGGAGAGACTGCGGCAGCACTTGAAGAAGGTTCAACAAATTGGGTCACAATACATCAAAGAGGTGGCAGGGAAGCGAGCGCTGGAACATAGAGAGGATATGGAGCCT
>NW_003207677.1:747727-752477 GCF_000006405.1 Perkinsus marinus ATCC 50983
AAGAGGTGTTTCAGGTAGGTTGTCCTAACAGGATAGTATCCTAGTGCTGGTGACTTGAGTTCAGGTGGGCGACAAAGTTGCCTTTAAAAGAGACTCTTCGGCCACAGTACATAGCTCTAAGTTCCAGAAGCGCAAGTTCCATGGGGTGCATCTAGTGACCAAGGTGTTGTCCCCAACCAGTTACCGGTTACTAGTTACCGTTACCTGGTTACCACATTACCAGTCGTTGCGTCCCGAAACGACCTTATTGGTATCAGCGCAACAATTGCCATAAGACACCGTGAACGTAGTGAACAGCTAAACGAAGCCTAGAGAATAACCAGTTCTTGTTCCCCTTTAAAACGTGTTTTTTACACTACTCAGTTCTTGTGTTATCTCGGAAACTGCTCCAGCACTCAGCATAGCCCCACAAGGCTCGCTTTCTGCCGATTAACGGACAGAGGTCTTCTTCACCTTCAACTACCAACTCCTCACCATCACGGTCTCCTCAAAGACGATACAGGTGAAGATCGTCTTCTCCGGCATACCAGTCGCCCTCAACACTGACGACCGAATACTTCTGACGGACTTGGCGGTCTAGCGAGAAGTTCGACCAAACGAACCCCTTGTCTCCGGGGACTATTGACATGTGATTAACACAAGGATTCTGAATTCCGAGTCAACACTACCATCAAAAAAACAACACCAACTAATGAGATTAACTCACTCGCCTTTCCTCAGCCTTGAAAGGCCACCGCCTTATTCAAGGCTCACCTTCCTCCATTCGGAGCTTGATGCGCATCCGCTCGTTGTGCTTTCTCAGTTGATGAATGGAGAATCGTTCATGTGCACGGCGATGACCCATGAAACACTTCAGGGCACCGTGCAGGCCCTCGGCGTTGTCTGTACTATGTCGCATGCTCGCTGAAGCTGATCAGACTGATCAGATCAGAATAATATACCCGAACGTGAGGTGCCTCGCCAATGGAGGATCAGACCTGAAAGAGACCCTTTTCCGAGATTATGAATTAACAGAACCCGACGTTGTAGTAGTAGAGCGCTCGACACGACTATCGGGGGCGGGCTTGAGTGAGAGCGAGTTGTCAACAATAAACTTAAACAGAATAAGGTCCTCCAAGGCTCAACTTCTCCTGGAAAGCGACACAGTATAGAACACAAAAGCGAAACTTCCTACTTACCGGAAGACAGTAGAGAACGGAACTTATCACGACACTGTTGACCGGTCCTAGCTGGGCATTGTGAGCTTCACATTGTCTTCACAATGTGAAGACTCAGTAGGAAAATACTGATAGGAAATAAGACCAATTGAATCCGAGAGCTTTCATAGTGGGAATCCTCTCGGATTCAATTGAAATTCACACCCGAGATGAACAGAACGACCTCATCGCGTCCAGAAGTTGTAGCACCTCATACGCTTACTCGTTGAGGGTTCAGCCAGCGACAGAAATTTTCGTCACAGAATCGTCATCGTGGGGAGATAACGGAGAAAAAGTAGCAGTAATAGTAGCAGTAGAGTGTCGTTGCAAGCAGTAACCGACCTCGAAGACTAAGAGAAGTAGCCGAGTCGCGAGCCATGCTGAGAGTCGTAAATAATTAATTGACGGCGTGAATTGGTCCCTGGTCCATTACCATCATCTATGGGGATAAACCAACGTTGAGTCTTGATATAATGAGCTTGTACGAACTCCAATGACTATGTATGCTGGACACCACCAGTTTGGTGGAACCAAAAGTTTGGTCCAATTTGGACCGTCCAAAACATAAATCGATAGCCAGGGCGCACGCTGTTCGATCTATATTTCACAACCCTAAAATCACCTACTTGGCAATCCTTGTCCAGAAGACCAACTTGGCGGGAGCTGTCCATGTGCAGTTATTGCCAATACTGATGTTGGCGGAATGAGAACAACACGCAGATTACTGCACATCTGTTGAATTTTGCAGAATCCACCAAATCTCAGTCCAAATCAGTTGTAGAGTAGCGTATTTCACCACATTGTTGTAATCTGTTTTAACACTGGTATCACCTACAATTCCTGTCGTTAGGCCTGCGAATCTGTTTGGTGTCATTTTGGCGATTTCTGAGTTGGCGAAATCTGATACAGCCGAGTCTCCCCACAAGGCGAGCGAGACTCACAGCGCACTCTATGGCAGAACTATTCCATCGAAGTCGTCAGCCTTCGCAGGTTCATACAACGTTCCAACCACGAATTCCTTTCCGCTGAGGTCTCGACTCTGGAAAGGGCGAATCATGGCAGTGCATCGCTTGGCGTTATTGCATCTTACCCCAGACGACCGTTTCAGATTCTCCCCCTAGGCCTGATCCATTTCATATCTCAAACTCGTCTTAAAGTGCCGATTCTTACCTTGTTCCTGATCTCAGATTTTCGCAGGCATTGTCAGTGGATGCGATGCTCTTCTGTCAAACCCCGCAGTTTTCGGGTGACCTGCAGTGGCCACTAGTATTACATGTCGATTTTGGTGCAATACCAAGACAGGTACTTTTCCCCCAGTGTCGCCCTCGTCGCTGTTGCGTTCAGTGAAGCTCTTAATATTCTCATCATCAGCGTACACTGTCTTTCTTCATGTCAACTAGTATGATCGAACACACTCCCCTCAGTGTCAACCGACGGGCTTCTAACACTACTGTCTACTACCACTACGATGACCACCCCAAGAAGACCACCAGCTTCCCTCCCCCTAAGCCCCCCTCTGGTCGCGTCGCCAATTTGCTCTCTGCTGGTCACTACTCTACCCCTTCAACCGGCTCAGCAGCGCTATCCGAGCACCTCCGTCACGCAGGTGAGGCTACATCCATTCGCATGTCCTCAGGCATCCTTGTTCGCTTACAGGAGCGTCCAGTACTTTACCTGGTACCCCTAACGTGGCTCCTAGCAACACTAGCAGTTGTATAAGTCCGTGCGTGCAAGCCTCTCAACTCCCACAAGGTTCAACAGTGGAGTATTATAGTCAATCCTTAGGTGAGCTGTGCTACGATCATGGGTCCGATCAGGTGCCTCCTCCTCCTCCCCCTCAGGTCGTTGGATACCAGCTAAGGTCATGTCTGTGATACCCCCTGATGATCCCCGAGCTGGCGGTAGTAGGATAGGCCTTGTCCATCTAGATTGCAAGCCGATGGCTCGAGTTGAACAGGTGAAGTACTCCAACAGAGCGGAGTAGTAGTCGGTCATTGTCAGGTTCGGTACGCTGCTCCGCCAGTCGGAATGCCCCTCTATCCTGCTGGTCCCATGTCGGGCCCTCCCCTCGACTTTATCGACGTACCGGCAGCCTTCTCGATGTTCAACTCCTCCGCGTCGTCTTCCTCTCCGTCTCTCATTCCGGGACCATCAGTTGGTCCTCCTACGGTTCGAGTGATGAGGACTGCTACGACCATCCCAACAGCCTACCGACGTCCTTCGTACATTACCAAGACCACAAGTATGGCATTCAAGAACCCCGGCAAAGCTGTGCAACTGTAGTAGTCTCAAGTTGAGTACTTCTAGCTCTCTGATCAGGGTCTCCTTTGATGGTGATAAGCTGGTGGTCGACCCCGAGGCCCTCGCCCTGTTAGAGGCTCTCGGTCATGACAAGCACATTAGCGTTGTAACAGTAGTTGGTATGCTGCAAACTGGTAAGAGCTACGTCCTCAACAGGCTCGTGAGAGGTGGGTCCTCGAGACCATCGTGGTGTTGAGATTCCCCCCCCCATGTCAGGTCCTAACGGTGCCGCTAACGCCAGTGACGACCCGCAGAATAAAGAGAATAAGCTTTTGAATAAGCTGCTCAAGTTTGGCAAGAAGAAGGATGGGTCCGGTAACCGGCCTCCCTCGGTGGTCTTCGAAACGGGCAGCGACGTGAATGGCTGTACCCAAGGCATTTGGATGTACATCTGCGATGAGGAACTCCACGATAAGGTCGTCGTATTCCTCGACTGTGAGGGTCTCGGCCGAGATAGGGCGCATGATAGTAAACTCATGGCCATGGCTATGCTCATGAGTAGCGTATTGATATACAACTCTAAGGTGGGTTGGGGGGGGGTCCTGTTGAATGCGGTTATGAGCCTCTTTAGGGGGGTCTGGACGAGTCGGCGTTCAATGGCTTGTCGCTTGTATGCGAACACGCTGATCAGCTGATCAGAGAGTTTAATAGGGAGTGTGGTGGAGCGGCGGTGGAGGGTGTCCTTTCTACGTCCTTCTTGTGGGTCTTGAGAGACTTCGCATTGAAAATGGAGAACGAATGTAAGAGTGGTCGCAGCTCGCAGATTTATAGTTGAAAATTGTATTTCCGAATGGCCTGGGGTCGATCATGTATCGTCTCAGTCGGCGAGGCTATGAGCTCATCTGAGTATCTCGAGAGTGCTCTGAAGACCATTGGCAAGAAGGATGTATCGAGAGCGATGTTCGAATGCTTTGTGGACGTCGACTGTGACACTTTAGTAGGGCCCGAGTGAAGTTGGGTACATAGCAAATCTGCAGGTCCAACCTACTGTGAACGAAGCTGACTTGCAGAAGTTGGACTCAATTTCTGATGGAAAACTGCGTAAGGAATTCAGCGACCAAGTCCAGGCCCTGTGTGGTAAAATATGGAACATGGCCGCCTCTAGAGCGGTGACCATCAATAAGTGCGGCGGAGGTACTCCCTTCACCCCGTTTGCCTTGGCAGTTTACATCAGAAAGGTGAGTTCGTCTGAACTGATCTGCTCGGACGGTGGGGCCTCCCTCTGCAGTTGACAGAGCATTTCTCTAGCTCCT
>NW_003207677.1:752577-760853 GCF_000006405.1 Perkinsus marinus ATCC 50983
TCATGGTTGCTGCTGAGAAGGTGGAATAACCGTTAGTGTTTTGTTCAATACCACTCCTTTTTCAGATCATCCAGATAAGTGGCCTGTTCGTGACTGAGTTAGATAAGAAGGCTGAAGGCATATCTCACGATGAACAGCTCACTAGGCGTCAACGAGATGAAGCTCTGGCAGGTATTGATACGCTGAAGAAGACCGCCTTGGTGGTAGGCTCTGGGTTTAAAGGTTGGCGGAGGGCTCGTGTTAGGATCTGACGGCTAAGGTGGCCGAGCTGGAGGAGGAGTTGACTAGACGGGATAGGAAGGAGGAGGAGCTGCTGGCCCAGTTGGAGGGGAAGGAGGGTGAGATGGAGAGGATGACTGATAGTGTGAGGGGTAAGTGGGAGGAGTCCTCATGCTGGAATCAACGCAGGAGTAAAGTCCTCAGCGATGGAATATGTCCTACGTGCGAAAGAGCAGTATTGGAATATACATGGGTTCGCTTGTCTCAGCTGATCATAAAAGTTTGAATACGAGTTCGGGTAGAAGTGTATCGGAACCAATGAAATCTTCTCAATATTTCCTCATAAAATTTTCATTGCATCACCAACACATGAAGTTCACCAGTGGTAAAGTATGCACATGGTCAACTGCATGTGTTCGTCACTCGAGCCTGAGGCTCGATAGGGGGATCCATCTTTATCGAAACTAAGTTCACGGGGATCACCACCGGTACAAAACGTGCTGGGGATGACGATTTCTTGGTCTAATAGCAGCGGGAGGACCATCACCAGACAATGCATGTGGACCCTCAGCAACTTCAGGGGTGTTGCTATTATGATTAGCAAGTTGCTCGTTTACATCCTCCATAGGAATATAGGAAACCATAGATGGAGTGTCGTCGGAACTCGAGTAGAAGCCGTGGTCATCACTCAGTGAACTGTCTTCTTGTCGAATATCGGCGTCTTCCGCTTTCGGAATAAGCCTGTCATTAGTGACTACAAGTTCACCTCGACCGAGATGATCAACACTACGCACTCGCGGTGTGGTAATCACCACGCCGTGGAAGAGTGTCGGATGGTATTCCCGTAACTTGATGTTAGTTTTGAGTGTAAAGATTGGAAGGCGTGGTATAAGGTGATAGTAGGATATCGTTCGTTATGTACCTGTAGAATTATCGCAATGCACTATATGGTTGATACGATTAGGAGCATTCCTGTCTGCCATCAGAGTGCGGCAGATACTGCGAGGAAGAGAGAATCGCAGGCGAACAAGAGCTGGGAGGGTAAACTTGAGAGGCTCGAGAAGCAAGTGGAAGAGCTCACAAGGGAGAAGGAAGAGTTGGAGGATGTTCTGGTTAGTACGGAGGAGAGGATGAAGGAGGCTCAAGAGGGCAAGGTGGCTGGCTTGCGTGAGGTCGTGGGTTCGATTCCCGGAGCGGTCATTTTTCAGGATGACTTCGAATCTTCGAAGAACAATGAGATCGATACGCTCACTGAGACTCTCATTGGAAAGACTGGGTACTTTTTTGATTTGAGTGGTTTCTGCTCATCCTTAACTTCAGCGAAATCGCGCGTCTCACCGAGGAGTTGGAGAAAGCCGCAGCCGAGCTTGAGAAGGCGGAGAATGGCGTCAAAGAGGCCGAGCTTGCTCTCTTCACCACCACTCGAGACATGGCTGCTGATCATGAGAAGAACGTTGCTGAATGGCGCGCGAGGGTAGCCCAGCTGGAGGGTGAAAATGAGGAGGTCCGAGCGCGACTACGCGCAGAGGTGGATGGCCGAGAGAAGGCCATAAGGGTAGTGTACGAGGAGAAGGCAGCTGCGACAGAGGTAGTAGTGACGACAGAATTATGGTAGTAGTGGAGTAGTTGACGACTGTGTAGCCTTGGTAGGCGGCACACGAGGCGATGACTAAGTTGAGAGAAGAGATAAAGGAGTTGAAGGATAGAGTGGCTCGAGGTGGCGGCCCGCGGTCTAAGCGCAAGTGCTTGCCGTTCTGTCGTTGATAGAATTAGTATCTTGAGGTTGAGCATGCAAGATGCAAAACAGGTTGTAGTTGATGACAAGTTGTGACAATAGGGTGAAGTTTATTATGAGTATGCGAGTATTGTCTAGAAGATTCAATTGTAGAGGCTGAGGTTAGTAATACTAGTATTATGCACGCTGTAGTAGTCATGGCATCTTTATCATCCCCCACTTCATGTTCATAATGCCTTTCTAGTCTATCACGACTGAGCTCTGCGTTTAGTCCTCACTATGGTTGGGTAGGTTGTTGTTGCCATGCATCAACACGCTCAAAAGGGTCGGGTTTGCAGTCATTTGGTGAGGTCATCTTGAGAGGAGGGCGCTACAGCGTTCCCTTGTACGATTAGATACTTCTGGAGTTTATGGCGATTTATATTTCACTGAGTGCCGCAGCTCCATCTCGCGGGTGAGGCGGATGTTGGTCATCACTCGTGCCTCATTAGTCCCTTGGTAGAATCCCACTTCCTGGTATAGGAGACCTCGAGTTCGTTTCCTTGCACGGGTACTTCTTCTTCCCACCTAGTGACCTTCGTAGTGGTCACAGTTATCTCGGGGAAACAGCGCCACTCGTCGATCCAGGTCGGCTAGGGTGTTTCCTCTTCTTCTCGCTCGAGTCCATTTCCCCTGCCTTGACTGACTTGGAGGGATTCGCCGCATGCGATATCAATCTTGCTTTTTCTATGGTGTCATGCGAAAATTGGTGCTCTATCAGGCACTTCCAGTGTGTACGGGAGCGTCCTTCAACTCTACAGCAAGGCTGATGATCGCTTTGTAAGAGTTATAGTCAACACCAGTAAGCTCCAACAGGATTATCGTGACGGGAAGAGCTGTAAAGAGCTCGGGGTTCCTCGGTGTTTGAGGGCTTCACTAGTCAGGTCTACCAAATCCATCAAGGAGATATTACCATGCAGTAGCTGAGACCAGAATAGTGGGTTTCGCTAACCCTCCTTGGGATCAGCCCTGGGATCCCTCCGAGCCTCCGGGGGAATCGGTGGAGATCACAATGCAAAATGATGACATGTCGGAATGCCGGTTCGATGTCGGCGAGATCTCTACGGCTTTCCACGACTCAGCTGCCGCTCATCAGGACTACTCTTGGGTCGTCACTGCAGGTCAGTCTCGGCAGGATGAGTTATAGTGGATTTTCTATTCTTAGATGATCTCATCGCGGTAGCTCCCGAGTCGCTGCTCGAGGTGGCGCCTACTGTTTGCTGTGGGATTTTTATGTGGACATTTCAGATGAAGTCAGTTAATGATGATGAAGTTTATGACGGGGAAGGCGAAGGCGATGAGGAAGTGGAGGAAGAAGATGACGGAGGTGAGAGAGCTGACGAGTCGGCGGGAGAGGAGGGTGATGAGCCACCGAGGGAACGAACTGGCGAACCCGGTCGGGATCGCGATGCATCAAAGAAGAGGGTGTGTTGCTGAGTCCTCTCACAATAATATGAGGCTGCCTTCCTTGCCTTAGTTGGCGACTGGCGTGTCGGAGGTTGATACTGAGATGAGCCAAATTGGAGAGAGGAGATACGCTGAAGGGAAGCTGGCGACCATGATGGCCTTAGCTTAGTAATCGTCCGAATACTACCGGACTGGTCATCGCGTCTCCCGGATCAGTGCGATGCAGGAGAGTGCCAGGCTCAGGGTGGGCTCGGCCGTCTTATACTTCACGTCGGTTGGGGGCCCTCTAGAGTCGACGTATGCTTAGATGATGCGCGATAGAAATTTTAATTGTTGTGGTGGTGATGATGGAAATAGGGTTGAAGGACTCGCCATCGCTATAGGCTTCCAGTCGGGTCGTTAGATATCTGCTCTATATGGAGGATATGATGCCAATAATTGATGAACGATCGGAGACGTTGGAGAAGAATTTGGATGATGCCTGGGAGGAGCTCAAACGTTCTTCTGAGAAGGTTCAGAGGACAGATGGTCCGTCGATGACACTGAATCGTGACAGGTGGCCTATCCTCTTATCGATCGACTTGAGGCGGAGCTGGCTCGTGTGGGAAGAGAGATTAAGGCCAAGCCCGGCCCTTCGGTGGGGTTGCTCTTGGTTACTACAACGTCTAGTTTAGTCGTCGCAGGAGATTTATGCACTGAGTGAGTTGCGAGCAAAGGCCATGGGGGGCGCAGGGCAGCCGGAGCATGATGAGGAGGGTGGAAATCAGGGAGGAAACTCAGAGGATGAGGGAGACATGATGGAAGACGAGGCTGGTGAGAATCCTGATGACGAAGATGAGGAGGCGGAAGACTGAATATCATGATAGTGACATCCCTGGTGCTCGATATGTGATGGGATTGTGTTGACTATCAGTGCGGGGAAATATAAATGTTGGTCGATGGAAAAATGTGGGTGAATAGCAAAACAAAACGTGATGGAGAAAATGCCGCATAGACTTGCAGTTGTTAGATTATCATTCGCTCTCTAGAACAATCTTGCTGTCTTGAGATTTTGATACTTCGTTGTTCATCATGAAACGGTTGAAGTAGTTCAGGGCGAAGTCCCAAAAGTGATTAAGTTAAGTTTTTCCATCTCTCTCCTGAGATTATCAACAGAGTCGTGTTGGTATGTACGGTAACGAAGAAGTTGACTATGGTGATGATGACAGTATTTCCTCCTCTTGGGATGATACTGCTCAAACGTCGGACACTCATCTCTTTCACAGTGGTCAAAGGGGCTCAAATTGGCTGTATACCTCGGGAGAAAGTGGAGATTGTTTATGTTTGATTCTGACCCAGGAGGAAATGGTACAGGAATGGCTGATAATATCAGCCATTCGTGGACCATTCAGGAACCATTAGGTCCTCAATGTATGGGAAAATGTGGGGGACCTAAATGTACAATTTAGGTCATACATCAGCCTGATATGCATGATACCGAGACGGGTGAGTCGCCCGGGGCGAGTTTGTTGTTCGATATTATCAGTCTTTCGCCAGTTTTAGTGGGTCAAAAAGTCCCGCATACGGGTTCACTCATTCTTCACCATTTCCAGGATTTACTGTTTCCAGGCGGGACAGTTCAAATCATGTTCATGGCTATCAAATCGATATCGATTTGGACCGTTTTTGGATTACCCGAACGGAGATGTTGTGCAAAGTGCAGGAGGGCGGAGGATAGCTATAACAGGAAGGAGGGAGCCGGGCAGCAAGTCGAAACAAATCGACGACCACCCACTCTCCCTCGTGTGAGAAGACCTATTTGTTAGAAGTTGACTCACCATTGGGGTGGTATTGAACCCCCTACGTGTATAGATAGTTCGGTGGTCTCGGAATTAAAACTACAATAAACTGCGAGACAACCGTTAGTCTGTATTAGAATGTCGTTGCCTCATTTGGAGGTTGACAGGGTGAGAAGTATGGCGCATCGGGTGTACCTTGGTTTTGTCAAAAGCGTGCATGTTCGAGAAAATACATTATAGTCGAACTTGAGATTCATACTACCTAACAATACCGGTGCGGTCTTCTGCAAGAGAGGAACTATGTTGTTCAACAATGACTGACTCCCTCAGTGCGGTGCTTTCCTCTGATTCACAAACGCTGACTCGTCCAAGCTTTGATAGCAATAAAAGGTTCATAAGGTCATCTGGAAGCATGAAAGCTACTAGCGATGACAAGCTCCGACCGAGTACTGCCCACATCGCACAAACGGCGTCTCAGGAGGAAAGTGATAGTACGAAAAGTCCACAAGTCAAAAGTTAATTACACTGCCAGATAACCTCGTCCGTAGACCTAGAACGGCAAACTTCCGAGGACCGTCTCGATTGAGGACAATAACGGCAAGAGGAGATGTGGGACGACCGAACAGCAGCTTTGCTATTCACCGAGTGAGAAACAGACGATCTGCTGCTGAGTCACCATACAACTCATTGGAGTTTCACCCGTGAGACAAAAAACATATTTCCCGACTTCTATATACAGCGAAAGTCGGGTTTTTCACGGAGTATTACGCCACTCCACGTAAAATTGGTGAAACTCCGTTGTGCATCATTTTATGGCTTTCAGTAGAACTTGCAACATAATACAGCATTGACTTTCCTGTTGGAACGATCCTAGAAGTTCTCAGTTTGTTAAATACCAGAGTGTGTTTTCAGGACCGTGGAGTGGCTCTCAACCGGACTGAGCTAACATGTGAAATACCATCGGATAAAGTCAAAGCGAAAAAGGGCTATGGTCTCGATAGCAGTTCAATGAAGTTGTATAGAAATCTAAGGCTAAAACAGAAAGCGGGTGAGAATTCGAATCGTCGAATTACTATCAACAATCAATGTTATGCGCTCTGAAATCACACACATATCGGATGTCTGGCACTGAGGCAAGCGACTCGTGCCTGCCCTCGTGAGAACAAGAAATATGAAGTTGATATAACCGATGGTCGTATCGCTCAGAACGGAAGCGACAGTTGGTTTCAATCCCATCACCACTGGTTGGAGGCAACGATGATGACACTCCTCTAGGGAATAACTGTGCTGAGCTCTCCATTACGGGATCAGCAGCTTCCCTATCCCGACAAAGGGCAAGCTCAGAGCTCCTAGCAAGTGCATCTCAGCACCCTTGGATTTATCATGGAGTGAAAGTGAGGCGACAGTATTGTGAAAATGAGGATACCCCCATTCAGGGATCAGCACTGAAGTCGGGCCGGGCTCGGCCCAAGACGGCTCATGCTCCTGCCGGTGGGTCGTTCGTCCTCGTTTTGTTCCGCTCTAATGCTAAGCGGTTCTCTCTCTGTGTGCTTTGATGTTTAATATGCTTGGTTTACTCTGGCTTTGCAGGCAACACCAAACAAGACCCCAGCGAGATCTCCCCGGGATCCTTTCTTATTGTCAACAGCCTTTCAGTGAAGAGCTTAGCGAAGAAGCAACTCAAGCGGTCCTCTTCAACTGTATCAAGTCGACGTGGGTGGGCAGCCTCTCGCATCCAATTCTGTACAGAAGTCTCACTGTCAGCGGTATGCTGAACTACGCTATATTCAATGTAGCATTTACCTCGAATTCGCCCAGTCTAGATATTCGCCAAAAACAGAGAACTATTCATTTTTTCGCTCCCCCCTGATAACGCCTATTATAGGGAGCACAAAACAGTGTTACACAATTTGTAGGATTGGGACCGGGCTCTCGGCCAGGAAGATCGAGTCGCCCCCGCCGCCCTCTGAGCGGTGGGCATACATTTGAAATCCGCAAGCTGACGACTACTGAGCCTGATCTCGACTGTGTTCCTCTTGAACGTATGAAAATGTGACGGTTTAGAGACTCTGTCAGTGTGATATGGTAGAGAGCCTCAGTGGTGACTGTGTGAACATGAGGACTGTCGAGCCCTCGGTTCCCCCAGAAGCTCGGCCAGGCACTGCGAGTACAGTGCGAGGCAATTCAACTGGTGAGCCTAACAACAACACTACTGTTATTTCTCACGGCGCTCGGTCGACCGTGTTGTCTGGATCTGCGAACAGACACTTCGTATCACAGCTTCATGATAGGCCATGTCGACCGGATGCGATCTCAATCAGTTTGCAGACTAGAACGGTGGGGGGCCATAATCAGTGAAGTCGGACTTCCTCCCGAGGTATTCGGTTATTACTATTGATTTACACAAGGGTCGTTGGCAGAGAACGAGGAAAGCTCCTCAAGGTGGTACAACATATACGATTGTCCCGGACCGAGTCGCGGAAGATATGGATCTCGCAGAACTTGACCGCTATTTAGGTGACCTTTTCACCTCCTTACGTATTCTCATCTTTTCTGGCGTTCCAGGCATCATAACAGATGATGGCGGAGATGAACTCCATGCTCCCGACTAATCCCAGCATGTAGCTGATAAATTGCCGTTTTCTTCCCTCTCGAGACGATGTTCGGGTTGTCAGTTTGCGCTCGTGAGGGCAGTAGCGATGAGAACTGTGGTGTATGGCATTTCACTTATTTGTTGATTTAGGCCATGCGTCAACTCATCGCTTCGCTCAATAAGCCTTGGGTTAGTCAAGGGCGTCCAGGCTTTTGTGAATGAGTTCAAAGCTAGGCTTCCTATATCAATCGTTTTGGCTGAAGTCTCTCGTCCTGCTCTTACCTAGGAAAATGGTTGTCATTAGTCAACCGGGTTGGGGGGACAGGGTGATTATGGATGTGGTTCTAGCAACGCATACATCATCATCATCACCTTGCTCCTGAAGCAAGCTGATGCTCTATGGTGCAATGCTCTATGAAATTGGTATCCACTCCAGCTGTGACTGTACCTCTAGAATCATGTATTATCATAGGTGGACAATCTATGGAGTTGCCTTTCAATGACT
>NW_003207677.1:760953-776667 GCF_000006405.1 Perkinsus marinus ATCC 50983
TCATGTAACTGGAGGTCCCCGGTTCGATTCCCACCCCATACACTTTCAACCAATACTCGACTATCCAGAAAATGAATGATTCTATCAATGTTATACTGCAGCTGATTCAGCGGCCTTGGCCGGCGCCTTAGGTGCCACACCGAGAGCCTTGAGGACATCTTTGAAATGAACGCTGCCTTGCATCGCTGAATTTCGTTTCGCCGTAGACTGCTCCAACTTAGCCTGCTGCTGTTCCTGCTGACGGATCTCCCGACCGAGCTCAGCTGCCTCCTCATCACTGAGCCTAAATGAACCCCCTCAAACCATTTAGATGTAATCATTACTCTCATTACTTCTCTCCAATGTTTTTCAACACATATAAAAGGCCGTCGCTCGGTATGGAGTCGTCTCCCATCTCATTCAACTTGATGATATCTCCCGGAGATTTGCCATCGAAGAAAAAGCGAGTACCGTCCTAGCCGACAAATACACGTCGACAGTATAAGTCCGAACCCACCCGAAGTCCCTCCAGTTGAGCGGCCGTCGCCGAGCTTTGAATTGACTCGTGCTCAGCTCGAGAAACTTGACGGAGAAAAGTGTTTTCCGAAATCTGAACAGCGACCATAATTTCGTGGCGTAGTGAAGGTAACGAACGGACCTTTCCGGTCTCCTCAGGATCGGCGTCAATAATCATCTGTTGGAGTGTCGCAGCTGTGCAGTTATATCCCAGAGACCTCAACACCGTCGAAAGCTCCTCCACAGGAATCTCTAAAAGAGGATTTGCGAATGGAGTGGTATTGCGGAGCTGCAGCATATCGGAACGAAAATAATTTTTTGAGGACCCCATTAGAAAACGAAGGCTCGGACGTCTGAACTGAGTTCAACTACAGATTTATGAATCCTACCGATGCCTAGAAAATACACCGGCTATAAGAGTATTCCCCATATTGTACTCACAACGTTATCTCAGGAGAATGAGTGCCAAATCGGGTCCCACCGTTCACGAGAGTAAAAATTCCCCTCGAAGATTTCACGCCACCATTATCAAAGGCGAATAAGAGAAAATCCGCATCAATGAAATACCATCTCGACTGAATGTCGAATTAGCATAGACTGCCGCATGCCTTCCCGCCAAGCCTAGTCATTGATCTTGCGCTTACGAATACAATGCTCCACGTTGCGTCAGCTAAGACGATCCCTCAAAACGGATGAATACCATCTCTAACACCAATTACCTCCCTCAGATTCTCTATCGAACATCGAGAACGCTTCCTTAGCCTCGGCTATTTGGTCGGTGGATAAATGGCCAGCCATTGACATGATGTAACTACTGATGTAATCGTTGAAACAGTACTAACCCAACTTCCACTGGATGATACTAAACATTATTCGCGAGGATCGTTACTCATAGGAAACAACTGCTTATAGGAGCGCGTACGTTTTCACCCCTCCAGATGAGGAGGAACTTATGTACATTTCCGATACGGAACGAGTGAAAGACCTCAGTGGGCCCAGCACGCTGTCCTGCAGCTGTTGCGTGCTGCTATACACGTTTACCACTCATTACACTCCCCAGTAAATAAAGGGGGAGGTGAATTGAGAACACGCATGCTCATATGGTCTGATAGATGGTCTTGCATTGAGGTGGAATTACTGTTAACCATATGAGGAACACAATGGAGTTTCACCCTAGTGATATGAAAAACACTAGTGAAAAACATATTTCACGACTATAGCAAGGCGCAAATATCGCGATTTTCACGGAGTTTTACGCCACTCCACGTAAAACGGGTGAAAATCCAATGCACCAGGAATTAGTGCAAATGAAATCTATCATTCAAGTGCAATAAGCTCCAGTCAGCGAGCCGCATCTATGCATACAGGGGAGCGACGAGACAAACTACTGCATGCATGCAACATACGCGAGTCCATCACCAGTGGACTCCCCTTCTTAATTTTGGCATCAGTTTTGCATAACCCGCTCAAAACCGACGTAGGAGATCTTCAAAATAACAAAGTTTTCTTCCAAGCCTTGTGCTGAAATATGTTTGTGAGGTCCTATGAGAAAGGAAGTTATCGCATAACATTCTATACCAAACAACCAGCAATCTCATACAGCGAACTAGGTCCAATTATCTGCTGTCAGACTTCTCGTCGACCGCAGCATTACTCGCTTAGATCGCTCTTTGGCCGTCTGGCACTCACCGAATCGAACCAAGGTCCTGAGCTAGTCGAGGTGGTCCTCGTGTCGGGACTGCTGCTATGGCTTCAAGCACCAGTCTTCAGAGAGCAGAGTGCCTCACGGTGAAATGGACGATATCACGGTAACATTCTCATCGTTGAGGGTTGACAAGATTAGGCAAGCTGACGAGTCCACGAATTTACAGACTGTCACTAAAAGTAGCGCGCGCCCAGCTGACGTTGCGTCTTCATTCCTGATCAACCCGAAACCCGAACTTCTTATGCAAGTGCCAACCCCTAGCCCGGTGAAGCAGTATTCTACGGTACTAAGTACCGCAGACTTGTAGGAGGGGAAATGATCGTGCGCCTGCTCGTAACGATACGTTAGCAGTCCTCTGAACTCTATCATCCATACCGCTAAGATAAGAGAGAGAACTCATCACATTCCATGCTGTATGAAATGCGTGTACCGCGCAAGCTGCTCCTCACTGAACTGCGTTCAACACAACATCAGCATAGTGTACGGGTTCCACAAACCGAGTTTCTTCAATCGCTCAATCTTCAATTCTTTCCCAACAGTGTACGTTGCATGTATCATCACTGGGCTCCGATTTTGATAACTACTCCAGTCGAATTTGCATGTGAATTTTTCCTTTCGGGAGGCGATTTCCGGGCAGAAAGCTCGCCAGCCATTCACGTAAGCCGCGCAGTCGAGGGTGTGCACTTTCAAGCCAGCACTCTGCCGAGTCTTCGAGATGGCAGAGTTATAAGCAGGTTGATTCTTCCCGTCAGTCTGAAATGAAGGAGAGATGTGTGCGATTGGCTGCTCGCCCTCAAAAAGTATTCGTGTGAAATTCACGGGAGAGTTGAACTCACAGGGTTCGGGGCAAGTATCAGCAAACGAGAGAACGAGATGACTGGAATCGGTTACGAACTCTCTGATATGATATGATATCTCGCTTCTATTCCTATGCGAATCGCATAGCACGAAAGAATGAGTCGTTGGGGCTTACGAGCTACCGCCTGCCGAACACACAGAACGCGGTAATCACGAATGATGATGATGATGATGGATTGCCCCATCAAGTCGTATCGGGCCTATATTATCACGATAAGAGTCACGAACTTCATTAGTTCTTCCCGCTGCCGAAGAGAGCAATTAATTTTATACAAGCAGTGAGGCTTTCCCGATCCCGGCTAGCTTAGCGAGATGGGATGTGAGACTCGTTTTTCAAATTGTGGAGACATGCTCAGATAGGATCAAAATCGAGTCGATTATTGTCTATAACAACTCGAGCACACTAGGGGTCCTTTACCGATTTCGCAATCTCCTTATCCCAATTATCGAGCAACTTGGCAACTCGGTCATTTCTTTGCAAATACATGAGGCCCCCACAGAAACTGTCGGCCTCTGGACACTCAGTGGGGTTGTTCTCGAACACCCTACCATCAACTGATGCCACTAGATCGAACCTGGCATGCATCAAGTCGACCACGTGATAGTCTCCATCCAGAATGCTACGCTCGAGTGTTTTCTGGGAAAGCCGAATACGGTTGTTCAAGCCAGACGATATCGGTATCGCTGTACAGAACTGGTCCTTTGAGTTCTTCAAAAAGAAGCCAGCGGAGTAGACGAGGCACAGAATGCATCATCTTGGTCCACCCAGCGCTCCTATATTGATGGTGTTTCTTATCGTCCTTCCCACTATACAGAGACTCCGGCATTCGACGTATCTTTTCGACATCGGCCGACTCAACTTTTCTCTGGAGTTGCCGAGCCGTTCGATCATCAGTAGCGAATATAAGCCAGTCGCGTACGCCCACTCTCCGGAGGGAGTTGAGCCAGTTCATAGCGAAGTCTAGATTTCCTGAATTCGTCATCGCCACCACAGGGCCGAGCTCTGGCTCCTTGGGCTCGGGATCTGATGGGGCATAGGGTGCTGCGAGTACTAGGATATTCGGTGGGAAGAAATCCCCGGGTCTAATATAAAAGCCTGGCTGTAGAAGTGGTCGATAGCAACAGCTTTCATTGCTCGAAGTTAGTCTTGTGTTCGACGAATTTGAACTTTTGTTTCCGAATTCATAAATCTCATTTCGAATTTGAACTTTCATTCCGTGGAAAAACTCCTTTCACTCAACGATAATCAAATCTCACCTATCTAGTTCGTTCTTTCACTTGCTGAATTTGAGATTGAAAAAGTGTATTAATTCGATCGACTCACCTCGTTGGGTAGGGTACTGCAGTACAGGGAGATGTGACGTAACCGGAGTGATGGAGACCTACAGACGTGGGGGTATTGATCCTCTTGATAGAACAGACTCACTGGGATCACTTTGAGAGTACCGATTGCCGCTATAAATGCAAGAATGAACAATGCTGCGTACATTGCGACTCTCGTGTGCGTAGTGGGCAATAGACATGGCATGCTGGTGATCAAGCTGATTTTGAGTAAACTCTCCGACCACTCACATGTGAGGGAGATGCAAGTCTGGAATAATGAGTTCGCAGAGGAAAAGAGAAAGAGCGAGCCAGCCAAGAATGTAATGCCTCACTGACCAAGTTTGCACCATATACAAACGCCAGATAGAGTCGGTCTGTACTGGCCACCACCCTTCGGCGAGGAGGAAGGATGCGTGCCATACCTCTCTGTCAGTGTTAGGAGACTTCGTGCTGATTTCGTTGAACTGCTTATGAGGAAAGTTTGACAGGGAACCTCTTCGGGAGCTCGCAAAACGGTCATATACTCCGTCACGTTTCAGATAACTGACTGAAAGTCCACTGACTGATTCATCAATGAATTTTTCAGAGTCGCACAAGGATCTCATTCATCACCGACTTGGACACCGATAAAATTCCTCACGAGTTTGCCAAAAAACACCCTTTCCGTAACTATTGGTAGACAGGGTAACTAGATCAAGACATTGCTGAGGATACTATCATCAACCCTCACCGATAGAAATAGAGCTGAGGCTGCATACAGCAAGTCTATCTAACATCAGTACCCAATGGAACAGAATAGTATTGGCCACAACCGACTAGAGAGGAGACACCAAGATAGGAAGAGTGCTACTTCCTATCATAAGAAGAAGCCAACAGAATATGGCGAGTACATATACGTCTGAAGTACTTCCTATGAGTAGAAAGTAGCAAAAATCGGTGATAGAGTCAAAACCATTGCACCGGGTTTGAACCGCCGCACAGGAACCACATTGGGCAGTGAATCTCCGTGGAGCGGAGGAATAAGAAAGCCGAGGTAAGGAGCGTAAGGTGCTATAAGATACTTACAGAGTTACCTTCTATAAGGTCCTGAATGATCGTATGGAAGGTAGGGGCCCAAAAATGCCGTTATAGAATCACCTCACGTGAGGAAGTGCACGTTAGAGTCGTCGGTGCCCCAAGGTAAGACAGCCTTACTAAGGCTCCTCATTGTCCTTCAGCTAACCCTGGCGTTCCGAATCGTATCGTGACCTTATCAGAGAGCCTTACTGCTTTAAGGTGCAGCACTTTACGTTTACTCGATATACTATTCAGCTGATAATTTCGACATAGAATCTCCGAGAGTCGCATTCTCAAGTTCAACATAGGACACCGAGGGTTATTTCCTTCACGCTGGCAGAACTCAATCTCTGAAGGAGAACGCGAGACCACTCTTAGAGTATTGAAGACTCTACTGTCTACTGCGGCAGTAGTGCTGCCGAGTCCCGAGCCGGGACTCCCGGCTCGCCTAAATCTCGCGAGTCGAGCCGAGTGAGCCGTTGCCGAGCTTGGACGGGCCGAGCGGCGGGGAGTGCGCGAACACCACCCGTCTGACGGGTCCCATCAAGTCCCCCCACTCCCGTGATGTGCTATTGCGCGGGCCTTGGGGTTCCAAGCTGGAGCCTGTTTAGAGCAAGAGCCATGAGATGAATGAGCAGAGAAGTACGTAGTTAATTAGTTCGTCTTTCATGCCGAGTATCTTGTGGCAGTTTCAACGAAGATACGTTGGTCTGGTGCTTGTCTTTGTGCAACAGCACAAACAGAACTCCAAGGCTCGCGCAAGGAACTTCCAACAATACTAACAACGCGACGAGAAGAAGGATAAGTATGTGATGCCCTTGAATATTATCGTGAGCTAATTAAATGCAATGTATCCATCACGCTATGGACGTTGACGGCGTTCACGAAGGGTGTAGTGGGTAGTGGAGTCCAGCGGAGCGACGCACATATAAGTCTCTGATCGATATTAGCTGTGGCGTACGCATGTGCATTCTAGTTCTGTGCACACTGCTACCGCCTTCATCAGTCCCGTCTCGACTGATACCGTACCAGCAGTCCTTAGTGAGTCTTGTGTTCCTAGTGGGCGTTCCCGAGTGAGTCACCACAAAGAGCGGAGCGGAGAGTGGAGTATCCTTGCAGACTGTGAGTTACAGTGGGTCCGGATGACGTGATTCACGTCACGTGAATCAGGTTCTTCCGTGACACGGAAGGACCTTCACGTCAACACGCGACGTCACGTCATATCGCCCCGCTTACTTGTTCATCAACGAGATTCGTTATGGCTACATTCTATTTCGTTCCGTACGGCCTCATCTACGTCGTAGTTGCAGTGGTCGGCTCTGACCATTTCCGTGGTATTGACCCAGTGAACGGCGATCCGAACGATAAATACTATCCCCACCAGAAGGCTTATCTGGAGGCCATCTCTGTACCAAAGGCTTGGAACATCCTGGACTCTACTTCCAAGAGGACACCTGTAACCATCGCCGTTATCGACGATGGCGTGCAAGCCGATCATCCCGACTTGCAAGGGGTCGTCACTGAGGGCTATAACGTTATTGATAAGAATGCCGATACCCATCCTCGAGGACCGCATGGAACTATGATGGCTGGCATTCTCGGTGCTATCAGGAATAACAAAATTGGTATCGCGGGTATTGCCGACCATCTCCGTGTCATGCCTATCTATGTTGGCGACAAGGCGTCTTCCAGAGCCATGACTGATGCTTTCACCTACCTCATTTCTAAGAGGCCAGATGTGAAGGTAATTGTGTGTGGGCAAGGCTCCAAAACTTACTATCAATCAGAGTTGAAGAAGATTCTCGAAGCAGTGTCAGCTGGCATGCTAGTTGTTGTGGTGGCAGGAAATGACCACTTAGATCTGGACATAGAAGAATACTTTCCTTGTTCCCTCCGCGGACCCTATTCGGACGGTGTTATATGTGTGGCTGCGACAAATGGCACAAGAATGCAGCTGGACGACGAGAGCAATTTTGGTTCAGCTGTTGACGTCGCCGCTCCTGGCTACCAAATACTGGGAACTACTCCTACTGGAACGTATAGTAAGGGTACAGGTACCTGTGGGGCCACAGGCATCATAGCAGGTATAGCTGGAATGCTCTATAGCCTCGAACCTTCTCAGCATGCCAAACTGACCCCAGCTTATATCCGAAATATCATCAAGAATACGGCCACGCGAGGTGTGATAGATAGCAAAGGGGAGAAGTTTCTTACTTTCGGCCGCGTCAATGCTGAGGCGGCTGTACGAGAAGTACTTAAAAAGTAGAAGATTGCTCTCATCAAGATTTGGTCTCAATGATTACCGAATTACCCCCGAGTCAGTCGGACCTTTCCCGACTTTCCGGAAAAGTCTGCGAAGATCCGTAGACTTTCCGTGATCTATTTTCAATCCGCGTATAAATTATTAATAATGACTCATAATATGAGTATGTGATTTGACATCAGATGTTGTGATGATGTTGGACCAGCTGAGCTGGCGACTCACTTTTTACTTTATTTCCGAACTATCAACTCATCTTCGCCCCGCGAATGACTTATACTCCAGAAGTCCACCGCTTGTGTTTCATACAAGTATTATAGTTCATGGAAAAATATATCTTACGAGCAATTCGTTGGAATGTGAAACTATCATCGCTACACCCAATAACATCTTTCCAGTTGCCCGCGTCCGGGACGCGGCGTCCCCAGATGCTTCATCTGACGTAGTACAACAAAGACTCGTCTCATTCGTGATTATCGATATGGTCTCAGTGAAAACTCAAGCAGGCTGATAATATCAGCTAGACCCTCGATTGGTTCCCAGAGCTATCTCCAGCGCAAGCCGGCAGCTGCCACCTGGCGAATATCCGCTGCTCCGCGTAGTCATTGCAGTGGACTCATCTCTAGTCGATATCACAACAATCACTGACGGCTCGATCCAGAGCGTCACCTTTCCATACGAATGCTGTTTGAGTTCCACTGCACTGAAAGTTTGACGAAGATAAGATAACTGTCTTGATTTCGTCGTCCTACACGTATTCTTCGTCACGCACCACGAAAATACTAAGCCTTCAAAGGCAACCGTAGCGAGATTGTGAGATTACAAGAGAATGTAGTGGAGTGGTTAACCCGGGTGACTGGTCCTCAGGAGGTTAACTAGGGTTCGATTCCTTGGAACGTCGATATTGGATTATTCAACGACATCATGTATTGGGTTGAAACATGTCACAAGTGTTAACTCAACACCAGTTCCAGCCGAAGACCTTGACTTGAACTCAATATTGAGACCACTAGAGAGTAAGAGGTGCGTCAAGCACTTGACATGGCAACGTGTTCTTGAGCATCACACGCAGGAACCACATTGGGCAGTGAATCTCAGCGGAGCGGAGGAATAAGAAAGCCGAGGTAAGGAGCGTAAGGTGCTATAAGGTACTTACAGAGTTACCTTCTATAAGATCCTGAATGATCGTATGGAAGGTAGGGGCCCAAAAATGCCGTTACAGAATCACCTCACGTGAGGAAGTGCACATTAGAGTCGTCGGTGCCCCAAGGTAAGGCAGCCTTACTAAGGCTCCTCATTGTCCTTCAGCTAACCCTGGCGTTCCGAATCGTATCGTGACCTTATCAGAGAGCCTTACTGCTTCAAGGCGCGAAAATCGTAACGCACTCTACGAATCGTAAATTATCATTTTTGCACCTTGCGATGGCTTGTGAAATAGGCCCTGCACGCAAGCACAAAGCACGCATGCGTATGTCGACAACATCGGCACACGAGTGGATGCCGATTGAACTCATTACGAGTGAACCTGTAAGCAACTAACATAGCATCCAATAGGTCCTAACTCCTCCGTATTTGAGATGATTTGGATACATTAGTACACGTATCAGTCAATGCTCAAGGATGGCTCAAAACCACGGATGTTGAAATTGGTGTAGTCTGAATCTCACAGGAAGTGGAGACTACTGATCGAACAGGTCTCAACAATCAGCTGTGTAGCCGAACATGATGCACGCAGCTCCTTGGGGACTCCAGTCGCACCGTTTAGTCTTCGACCCGACTCCTTGCCATACAGAAAGCGGCAGTTACGTGTAGTCGCTGACTTTCCACTGCTAACTTAGCAGTGTCAACAAACTACCGGGTTGTTAGAGTTTCCCGTCGTATGACCACTGCTCGAGGACTTTTGAGATGGACAGGACGTCCCCTGCTTCACCGAAGCGCCGCTTCTATGGCACGGAAAGCCGGCTCAGAGCAACTGAACCCAACTGTGGAAGATACAACAGTCGTAACCAATAGAGAACTCATAAGTCGCCTCCTGAACAAAATCAAGAGTATGACGGCGAGGTGAGGATCCCCCTTGAACGAACCGTGACGAGTGCGTTGCTGCAGAAATCACGACCCCTCTAAAGTGGCATGGACTCGAACCCTCGAAGGCTTCATGGTCAGGCCTAACTAAAACTGTGAGTAACTGCATCGTTTTTCTACCAGGTGAGTACTGACGACGCAGGCAATACTGACGCTCCTGAGGAGGACTTGCGGCCGCTTTTGTCTCGAATGACGGTATGGGACCTCGTGGAGGTCCTCGATATCATGGCTACTCATTCACAGTGCAACGCTCAAGTGAAGAGGTGAAATTCCACTGATGATGGTAGAGTTCCCAGCAGGTCCCGTCAGGTACCATATTTTTCTTACGAAATTTGCCGAAAGGCTCCTGGACCTCCATAGCAGGGCACGGAGTTATACTGCTAATGGCAACGCTCTCGGCTCATCCTCGACTGCGCTATCCAGACCACGGGAAAGTGAGCGCCGCCCTGGACTTGAGTCTGAATTCGTTATTGTCAGCTTTCACCCCTGACATTTGTGTTGCGGCCTGCCATGCATTGGTCATAATTGGAATACACGTGGGCGGTCGTCGTCTTTGACGGAGCTCAGCTCCATCACGACTCAGGTCCGAGATACGCTGAATATGACGTCATTTGGCAGTGACCCCGAGGGGAAGTACCAAAAGGCTCAACGAGCGGCTGCCGGTCTTTACGTCTCGCTCCTCCCAGTATGGCTGACCACTCGTCGTCTGCAGTGTTGAATTTGATATTCAGATGGCCCTTAGCTGTTCGGTCAGCCCTACGAAGGCATCAACCGTCAAAGGGAGGAGGAGGTCTTCAATACGTCCTCAGTCGGAGACCCGTCCCTCTCTGTCTGCTCATGGAAAGCGGCGCTTGTTGTGGGGTCCAACACTGACTGCGTCTCGTGGACCCGTCCTGCAGATACACCATAGCATTGCTGGCTTTACAGCCAGAGTTACCTCCAGCGGTGCTGACAACCATAACGAGTGAAGACCTGAAAGAGCTCGCCCGATGGTGCCTGTATGATTTGGTGAGGGACGATGATGTCAGGATGAAAGCCAACACGGTAACGCCCTTCTCCTGGACTCATTTTAGTGTACATACACTCAGATATTCTCCCTTGGTGTTCTCTCAAGACTTCAACTAATACCGCAAGAGTATCCCCACCAGCAGTGGCCAGACAAGACCGTCGAAGTAGCAGAACTTCTAGTTGCTAGTGATAGTGATGTTGTTCAGTTGTCTATAGCCGTCAGGAGGAGCGTATCGGAACTCGACGTGTCTCGCAGTCTCGAGATATCAGCACAGCCGCGTCACGACAACTACCAACTCGACCGCCAAGTGAAAGTGGTAGGTCCTGTCGGACCACACTCACTTCGGACTCCCCCCCCACTACTTCCCTTAGGTCGATCTTGTACGGCTTTCCATGGGCTTAGAGCTTTTGCGAATTCCCAGCGATACTTCTCTGGTTGTGGCAGTAGAGAAGGAAGTCAATAAGGCCGTGAAGGCATCCTCGTGTAAGGCCGCCGTCCGGGGTGGTCGGTGATACTGTCACTCTCATCAGCTGCGGTCAGTGGAGCCGTACCGGCCCTCTGGTGGACCACTCAGATTGCACGTCGGACTCGATATCATACTCTACCGTTATGGCATAGACAATGTCTTAATGACATCGATCACCTCAAGAAGACCGATAGATGGAAAGTAGGCAGGGACGGACCCTCCCCCTCTACCAGAATTCCCTCAGGCGTCGTTAGCGCTCATTGCCACCCTTAATGCATTGGAGAGCCACGGTCAGCAGCAGCAGCGACAGCCTCTCTGGGATGAGGTTGATGCTGGATGTGAGGGATATTTCAGCGAAGCCGACGTAGGGCGTCGTGGTTGTTATGTGTAGTCGTATTGCTCTTTGTAGATGAACTTCCTTAATTACGTTCTATCACATAACTGCTATCAAATGCGGCATCGAGAGCAGGTGTCTTGGGAAGTCGATATGATGGGCGTCAACAAGAGATACTTCAAGAACCCTCAAAGTGTGACGAAGCAGCACGGCTCGAATGATGATAATCCATGATGATCATGCTCAAAAAGTTTCCGTTCAGCGTTTCCCATCTGGTTCCGTTGAGTTCGCTGCGGTATGCCACAGTATTCCCATTTTACACACGAAGTATAGCACAGCGCTTGCAAAAACTTCTACATTTTCACCGTTTCCCTCGGAGATAACATCCCCTCGAGTGCTTCAGATGTTCTCTCACTCGTTGCGATCACGAGAAGAATCGTTTTGTCAATCAAAAAGAAGCCATTCCTTTTCGCTTTCAGAACAATTTTTCCCTAGTTCTCCTCGAAGTAACAAACGAGTTCAGCCGACAGGGCTTGTAGGGATCGAATTTGCCTCCCTCGTTCGAGATTACTCGTCAACGAAACACTTCTGGTGGAATAAATATCGCAGCATGGAAACTATAAATGTCAGCTAACACGCGGAACAAATCGATGATGAGAATGTTTACAACTTGGAGGACGGAATCACCTAAAACAATATTCGTTCATATCATGCAAACCCAAATTGACGTTACTCGGGCACTCAGTCTGTCCCTAATGATTGCCTCCGCATCTGAGACGATAGTGTCCAACAGCTCTTGGCACGAAGGCACCTAGAGAGGTCATATTCACAAGCACAGATGGCCAGGAGTAATCTCACTCCGTCGATGAGGCCGATGATTTGGCCACAACTCCAGACGCTATCAGTGGAATCACCAGTCTCATGAAAACTCTTCTTATAGTTGTCACCCTTGATGTAAGGGAGAATAGCCTTGATATCACCCGGCTTCTCCTTCTCTATGTTTTGCACCTCATCAAAGCTCATATATCGATGGCCGCCTATATAAGGACGCCTACTTTCCGCGATGTGTTGTTGGCGTACACCCTCTCCGTGTTTCTCAAACTTCGCATAACGAGAGTTGTACTTTTCTCATCACCATTCACAAGGGCATCTTTAATCCCTTGCTGAATCGGAGCCTCCTTAGTGGCCATAAACCTAATGTGACTTCTGACGATAATAAGGCAAGAGCACCCCTACCTAGTGCCCATGTTCATGCCCTGTGCCCCCATGGCCATTGCGGCCACTAGGTGCTCAGCAGTGCCGCATGCTCCCGATGCTATGAACGGTATCGGCAACTTTCGGAGCGATAGAGGATACAGAGTCCAATTGGTAACCTGAGTGAACCATCAACTTAACATACCACTCCTCGCGCACATCGTCCTCTCCAGGATGACCACCAGCCTCAAAGCCGTCCATGGATATCATATCAGCTCCAGCCCTAGCAGCGGTCATGGCATGCTTTATAGAGGTGCACTTATGGATGACCTAGGGAGACCTCAACAACACACGTTGAATGTCAACAGTCACCTTAACATCGTGCTTCTTGAAAACCTCAATAAACTCCGCGGGATTCCTGCCGGCCGTCTCGACAACCTTCACGCCCTCTTCCACCACCACATCGGCGAATGCTTGATAGTTAGGAGGGACCTAAGGCGAGTCCCTAAATTGATAATGGGGGTCGTAGACCTACTAACGCTGGCAGAATTGTCATGTTAACAGCAAAGGGCTTCTCAGTCATCGCCTTGCATTTCCTGATCTCTTCCCTCAACAGCTCGGGTGTCCTCAGCGAGAGCGCAGTGATAGTGCCTGTTGTAGGAGATTTAGAGAATATACAAGTGATAGTGAGGACTGACCTAGTCCACCAGCATTGGAGACGGCTGCGGCCATAACGGCAAAACCAACATGATGCATTCCGCCCTGCATGATGGGCTTCTCTACACCGAACATCTCAGTGAACTTAGTCTTGATTGGCATGATGGAATCACGTATAAGGAGTCCTCTAGGAGCAGTCCTTATGAGGTCTATAGAAGTATTGAAGTACACTCAGGTGAAGCACTCAGGATGCTGCTGGCGAGAACTCAACACGTTGAAGGAGTAGGAGCAACCATTATACCCTCAAAAATATCATAGATCAGATAAGATCTCCAACAGTCTAACAGCTCTCGCTGCCAGTGTAATGGTAGTGACCATGAGCGACTAGTTGATGTACCTGTTGGGACCAATACGGGCACTTCTGAGGGAAGGGCCGCGTACTTCTTGCCAACTCCATATTTAGTGGGGCCGTAGAGACGATCAGCCTCCGCCAGACTCTTCCTCTGAGATGCCCACAGGGGACGGATTTGCTGAGGGGGGAGGGTGCAGGGAGAATCCTTCGCTGTGCGTTGAGTGATGTTGAGCTTACCCAGGCTCCGAAGAAAGCCCACCATAAGAAGTTGAAGCCACAGAACATGGCAAATCCGAACCATGGGTTGCGATTCTGAGGACAAAACACCAGGAGAATCATGAGGTTGACCACAGAAGATACGAATTAGGTAAGGGCTCTTACTTGAGTGAAGAAGTCGATAAGCGGTTGAGGCTTGGGCATGTCACCGTAGTCCCCCGAGGTCAACTCTGGGTTGAGACCTCTTTCAAAGCTTGGGGTGTACTTCCAACGACGTGTCACCATAGAGGCCATCATGGGCCTCCTCGAACATGCTGCCGCACGAGAGAGCATTACGATGTCAACCTGATTGTAATGGAGAACTGTTGAACGAGTATACACATCTTGCTAACTCGAGTAGACTTTTAATTCCTCAACGACATTTTATTAGCACATTTTGCTTTTCGTCAGCCATGGGAGGTTGTTCTTCATCATCACCACAACACACCAGCCGGCATGTCGTTGACTGCCCTGAGTTCGAAACGGCTCTGGAGGATATGGTGAACCTCAAGTCGTATTTCACCTCTGTTGCTTTATACGCCCGAGGAGATCTCGAGCTCCCCTTTGCCCCCCATTGTAAGCCCTACGTAATCACCAACTTCCATTCGGTGACCTACAGGTGGCTGCGAGGACATCCCCACTAGACTGAATAACTCGATACCGGATGCCGGTACCGGAAGACTGGTGTGGCCCATCTCTGGGTCCGATCGATCTACCCAGGTATAATCTTCAAAAGCTCCAACATGACCTATTTACTCGAGATGACTAACGACTCCGGGCTAGTGTATCAGAGAGCTCAGTCATACCGGTAACAACAATTAGACAAAAACGAGTCGAAAATGCGAGTCAGATTCTCGGTACCTCGTTTCCGCGTGGTATGCATTCTAAAGGGCCGTATTGATCCCAGTGAAGCTCTTCAGTACCTGTCGGGCAGTCTTAAGATGAAAGTTTTCGCGCTAGACGGCAGCTTGAGGCAAGACGTTTGTGATGGATGTTATTCCGGCTGTTAGATGCGATAATGAATTTCACGTTACTCTCAGACATCACGACTTCGCCGTCTCCTTTTTCGATCACCTCCGACTGCATTCTGATCCAAACACCACACGATTAGTTATTCATGCCAATGATCATGCAGAACCTCGTGACTTCATGGAAATACCGCAGTCTCCATCATGAATACGCGTACTTTAGTTCTAGTCTTTGTAAGCCGGTGAGAATTGCTGTTCGTATATGATTGCTCGGGAAACAATACGGTTGGGTGAACAGTCATGAGGGCATTCTAGCTGTGGCCTCTGCGTGGGTGTCATAGGTGACGAGATATTGAGGGAACCACGATACTCGTCGTAAGGATGCGATCTTCAGAGTTACCATCTTGTGATGGCTGGGCAGCCTCCAAGCGATCACGCTCCATATCCTCGAAGTGATTGGTAGACGGATCATCCATACAGGATGTGTGCATCCTGTCTGCCTTGTACACTAGCCACATAGTGTAGCCCCCACCTCAACCTCCTTAACTACACAGTTGTACAACATGAATGGCGCAATTGTAAGCCTATATTTAACTGAGGTTGTCCAAAGATTCCTTCCCCCTTATCGTAGTCGTCCTCATTCCTAAACTTCCGTAGCTTTCACGACCAATTTGTGTATGTTACGCTACCACCACTCAGG
>NW_003207677.1:776767-788334 GCF_000006405.1 Perkinsus marinus ATCC 50983
ACTGTGTAGATTCTCTTTTTTCCCGTTGTGTCGTCGTGACTACTCATATAACGCAATAGAGGGGAGTATTACATCGGCAACCGGTAACATAGTATAATATTGTACTTGACAAAAACTTACTTCGTCACAAGATAGATGATAGAAGGGCCAGTAAGTACTCCTACTAACACTCCTAGAAGACCCAGAATTATCGCCACTATGCGTCGGGTCTTTATCGACCATATACACGTATGGTAGTCCGATCTCCGTGGGAGCAGTGGTTCTCTCTTGCGCGTGGCATCCAACTTAGCTGATGCCCACATGCAGATAGCTGGAAACCACTGGACCGTGAGAATGGAACATATAGCAGAAATGATGGATACAGCTTCAACCAGGGAATTGAACCAGAGGAAAAGACAATAAGAAATGATAATAATAGCAGATGTGGCCAGCCAGTTGAGTTGCTCCGGAACGTTCAACCTCGTATCAACGATCTGTCGCAATGGATGGAGCAAAAGCGGCGTCTTGGTGATATTCACGACGACAATGAGGACACGACACGTGTCGAAAAGTAGCGTCCGTGGTAAGGCCATTAGAAGGTCAGGAACCCTCCCATAGTAGAACAGAGGACTACAAGAAGCGCAAACCGCAAAGATGATGTACATCACGAACGCCCACGCGAGGGCGATGGCCAATAAAAGGGGCATCTTAGGTCGATCAATGGGCTTCAGCTCACCGTGTAGGCATGGCAGATTGATGTGCATGATGAAAGAGAACACGCCAGCTGATGCTGCCTAAGAAACATACATCACATGAAAGAGGGGTAAAAAGTGTCACCTGCGAGAATGGAACCCACGACCTTGTGGTATCCACCTCCAGTGGTACAGGCTCCACATCCACGGAATCGAGCGGGTTGAAGATAACCGTGAAGACTACTGATACCCATATAAGTAACATAAGGCCAACACCGGTGTAGGAGGCGAACCTCACACCGTGCAGAGACCTAGGCAGCGACGCGGCCCATCCTACCAACGCTGCCATACCCCCCAGCAGCCACCGAGGGACTTTGGGGAAGTGCGAATGGAGCGAGTCGAAAGACACGACCAATGTCATACTGATGACCTGAAGACAATTTTCTCACTTCCGGCCAGAATGTGAAAGTGTTCCCAAGATTACCCCAAAAAGCACAACCGCCAGGACAATGTCGATGGCCAGAGACATGGTGCGGCCCTTGAAGAGGCGAGTGGCTAGAGCGTAGTAGCTGTACTCCTCCAGATAGCCCGACAAAACCATCGTAAGGACGTACCTACAATTAGCGTCGAATCGCAGCGATGGGGACGTGGGTACGCTGAGAGGTAGGAGGCCAGGACGGCTCCTATGAAAATGATGGATCCTGTGAGGTAACCAACAACCCCGAAAACATAGGGCAGCGCGAACATTCCTGAATCACAGAGATGGCCACTGTAGACGTAACGCGAGGCAGTACCAAGGCCAACCATTGTGTTAACGATGTTGAAGACCGTGCTGAGAGGAGTCGAGTAACCATGGCCCTCTAGGGTAGTCTGAAAGGGATCCAATGAGATGGTTGTATTATCAGGAGGCCCTCACAAGGTTCTTCATGGCCGCCGACTCATAGGAAGGCAGCTCCTGTGGGGCGAGGAACGGACTGGTCTCAACACCCATTGTTAAAACCTCCTAAAGACCCATCCAGATTGTCAACAAATCAACACCGCCTCAAGTGGTCGAGAAACGTTAAGGATGATGGTACTATGTCGACTATACAAGGTTAGCCTCTTCACGAAGATACTCTCCAATATCCGATTGATGGTAACTGAATGGTGGTCGTCAAGTCCCAGTCTCCATGGTCACCAACGCTTACACAACGATCTGTTCCGGTCCGGCCGTACGGCACTCGCCAACGCTCTTCGCACTAACACCAAACCCCAGCGGCACATCTTGTTCATTTAGTATCACCACCCCAGTGTTAGCAGGCGTATCCTCAGTCACCCGTCGGAGGTGGGCCTGAGACGATTCCATTTTAGCGCGCGCCAGAGGACCCTTATTACCTTCACGACGTGGTTGCCATATACGTAACTCTGCTCACCAGCAGGCTTCACCCAAATTTTATGCTAATAAAAATTAAATATCTTTCGAGAAAGGCGAACAACGCATCTTACCGTAGCCAGCTTGGCGAGGTAGTCCAAACAGGTGATGTGAAGTCGGAATTTCCTAGAGTGTGTGAACTTGCCAAAGCACACACCGGCCGACAACAGGCATTTCCTCGGTATGTGCTGAGCTTTACGCAGGAGATTCTCAGACATGTAGAAAACCCTAAGCGTGATAGTCCCATGGTCCATCACCCGAAGTGGTAGTATTACCGGTCCTTATGGAGTCTAAAGACGTAGTTTTCACCATCGGCCCTGTCGACCAGCAGCTGGAGATTCGAACCAAGGAATTTCTTCAGCTTCTCGAACACTTGTCTGGTCTCGTCCTCTGTGAGGGCTCTCATGTAACACGTGTGGAACTGCTGAGAAGTACTCCGCCGACCCAAACTACAACACAAGTGGACCTTTACAGAGAATCAGTTCGATAACTACAAACCTTGCTATGAACTATCACCAGTGGCCAACACGTCCGGGAGGCCTCGGCTAGACGGGTGACTGATCTCCGATAGAAAAAACGTCATCTGCGAGCTACGAATGAGTACACCATATAAATAGATAGTGGCAGTAACCTCATCATAACCATGACCTCCAGAAGCCCTCACAGTGGCTAAGGGTGGCCCTAGGGGAAAAATGTATTCAAACAAGGACGGGCCTGAGACCAAGTGTAGGCCTTTACCGTGAAGACTCAGGTCCTAGTTATCTAAAGCAATCACCAATCATCGTCATCTTCAATAACTACAGTTTCCTCTATTATAGTAGGGCCTTCATCGATGTACATCGGTGGTTCCTCGACGATCACAGTGCTCGAGGGTTGCTCCATGGCGCTTCCCAACATCATACCTCCTAGGAAGCCAGCAGTACCAGCCAACATAGCAGTGCCAAGACCAACATCTGCCTGGGCCGGGGCTGAGTTCACAACGGTGGTATTAGTAGTAGTGGTGTGCGTCGTCTCCACCACCTGGTTTGGGGCCATGGGCTGCTGCTGCTGGCCCTGGGCTAGTGGATAGTAGCGACCATCAGAACCAAGGACCGCGACGCGACCATCAGGCAAGACGATTTGGTGGGGTTGGGCTACAGGGAGTGGTCCAACGGGTTTGTAATCGTTCATGGGTGGCTGAGGAGCGTAGGTGTAGTTTTGGGGAGCCTGAGGGGCTGCATACATGCTACGGGTGACCGTTGTAGTGGTGGCGGGCGGAGGCATCGTTGTGGTCGCGACAGGACCATCCAAACAGCCACACATATTTCCCATTGAGTTTTTGAACTGGGAAAATAACAGCAACAGGAAAAAACTGAGATTGAATGAAATTTACGGTTAGAAGTTATACACCAAGCCTCTGGGAGGTCTGATCTCGAAGAAAAAAAGACAATTCCCCTTACACGTACCACTTCATGAGAAGATCCTACAAGAGAAAGTGCAGACGATCCCCTGTGTTAAAAGGAGATGCTTACAGGTCACCTAATGCGGCCCGAGGTGACTCGGGTACTCCAATGACAATAGGGTTGTGAAGTATACAGCGCATAATACTATCCAGTATATAGTTGCCGTTTGATCTATGCAGCAGATGGCGGGTCGCTTCAAGTACAGGGTTGGGGTAAAGTAAGACCGTCACAGGGTGTCAAGAACACCATGGAAGAGTTTGTGGCACGTCACCCGACGAGCACGCACAATCCTTGTCGGTCTTTTTGGCCCGCCACGGATATTCTCGCGGTTGCATCAGAATGCACCTGTTAAAGCAAGGCGTCTTAACCCTCAAAGGAACTCTAAAGGCTCGCAGAGACTAGGGTCATCTGTAGCAGAAGTCACGCTGATGGGTGCTTCAATAGTCCAAACATTCTAGGAGAAAGTGCTCGGCAATTGACAGAGTGTTCTTTCTAGTGGACTGGGTTACGGGGACAGACGGTCTGTCACAGACCCATGTGGGGTGAGAGCCGCTGGTACGGCACCAGGGCACCGAGACTTGAGAGTAGGGGCCTGCAAGTCTTCGGTTCTCTGAGAGGACTCCTCTCCACACCACCTAGTCGACTAACTCAGTTGATAGTTTCGTGGATCTATATAGAGGTTCAGTTGAACTGGAGAATCACTACACCTTTTAACCATCTATACCTTTCAGAAATCTTTTTGGCGGATTAGGCTATCAATTCAGCTGATAAGAAAGTCACCTTCGCGGACAGGGACATCAATTTAGCGATGAAGGTTGAATAGGGAAATCAATTTCGCGAATAAAGACATCAATTTCATGATTAAGGAATGCAACTTCACGAGCAAGGACATCAATTTCGGGTTAGAGCTCTGATGATGACAATTTACGATGTGCAGCTCTATAAGCCATTCCAGGGTGATAGCGCAACCCCACACGAGGCTCAGAAACCATATTAATAGTTCATTGCATCTATTCGGCATGCCATGACTGACATAGAAATATATAAAAAATCTCAACGTCAGAACTGAATCGCCCTCCGTTCCAAGGCAGGCGCGTAGTATGCGGCGCAGTTGTTGACGATTGATTTGAATCCCGAACGTCATGAGGACTTCTGCAGCAAGAGTCTTCAATGTGGTGAAGGGGTCGTCCGAGATCCACTCCTCAATCAAATCGATGTGCTCCTCGTTGAGTTTGATGTGTGTGGCACCACCACGGGGTTTGTTTTTTGGCGACGGCCGTCGGACCCACCCCCGAGCTGTGCTCACAGCGGTGCCGTTGGAACGAGCCACCGCCGCTCAGTCGCCATCATTGGTGGCCGCCTCACGAACTCGTCGACGGGCAGATTCTTGTGGCTTCTTTTAGGGATATCGGCGACCAGCAGGAGGAGGGGTAACGGCCGCAACGGCACCACCAAGGCCGATATCGGCGAGATCATGGACAGGAGTGTGGTCAGGAGATATGAGGGGGTGAGCGGGAGCAGCGGCCGCATGGATGGGTGTCGCAGGGGCTTGGTTCTGCATGATGCCTACGGACGAGTGACACGGTCAACAAAACACGAGAACAAAATCACCATGAGAGTACTGGCATGACTGCCCCGCAAACACGAAATCGAAGTTCCGAACGACGAAGTCGATTTTCCTAAAGGGACGAAATCGAAGGTCTGAAGGTGTACTCGACGAAATTGAAAGTTCTATGACAAACTCGAAGGTTCGAAAGTCGAAATTGAGAGTTCTATTAACACGAGAACTTCCTACCGACTTCGGACGAACTTGAATGTTCTATGACGATGTTGAAAGTTCTAATTGCGAATATGATCTACCCGTTTCGCATTCGTACCTCCAACTTCGGCGTCCCGACGAAATTGATGGTCCCAAAGACGAACTAGATGTTTAAAAGGTGTAGAACCTGAGTAAACAGAAGCCTTACACCTTACAGAAGCCTTACACTTTACAGAAGCCTTACATTTTACAGGAGCCTTACACCTTACAGGAGCCTTACACTTTACAGGAGCCTTACACTTTACAGGAGCCTTACACTTTACAGGAGCCTTACACTTTACAGAAGCCTTACACTTTACAGAAGCCTTACACTTTACAGAAGCCTTACACTTTACAGAAGCCTTACACTTTACAGAAGCCTTACACCTTACAGAAGCCTCGCACTTTACATGTGCCTACATCTACTCACATCTCTGTTGTCGGCGGCATCCCTCCAGCCAAGTCTGTATATGTCGGGCGCTAGCACTGAGAAGTATCTTAGATGGCAGTAGGAAAGATGCATGGCGTTATGATGGTCTGTCAAGATTTCAAATAGGCCGCATGTCCTTGTGGTAGAGAACTTTCAGGCGACTGATAATACGTTGCTTGATTCACAACATTCAAATCTCAGTGAAGTAATTGTGAATTGAAATTAGGCTCAGGAATGTACTTATATGTGAGTTTTCCGAAGAGTTGTCAGCAAACGACCAATTTCGGCAGTGGACCGAACCAATGTCGGACTTGAATATAGAAAATGCTAGGTCACAAAGGTGCCTCCTATTTTCCACCCGGCGAGTGTTAGTGCCGGGGGGCAAAGGCTGAGGAGGTTCCTCTTTGATGGTCCCTTTATCCGGACTGATCTGTGTGTGTGTGAGAAAATGTCCAAAAAAATAGCTTCGCTCCGCCTTTCATGTGAATTTACAATGCCAGCACTGTGCTAGTGTATGTAGTAGTGTAGTTATTGCTTGGTAGTTGACTTTTTGAGTAATACATGAGTAATACCAATACGACCGGGGAGGACCCCAACAGGCCCGGTAAGCCCCATAGGGCTCGTCAGTAGTGATGGTAGTGTCTCAGGAAATGGAGAGCAACCAGAGAACCCATTGTTGGTATACAATGTTAACAGACCGGGTGCAGTTCGTGGGCGGCCAAGTGGAGCTGAGGCCCCTCCACAAGGGCCTCCCCCTACTGGGAATGTCTTCCACTTCGGCCAGCCTCCGCAGCCTATGCCTTACAATGGGCCGGCACTACAACAGCAACAGCAGCAGCAGCAGCCGCAGGAGGCCGATGTGGCATCTCAGGTTCGTGGTGGTAAGATACGGATTAGGTCAGGTTAGATGCATCAGATTCGAGATCGCTTACGTGCGGCTTTCGGGTTTGGTAACCAGCCGACTACTGGACAGGCTCATAGCAATGGTTGGCAATGGAATACGTGGGACTGTGGTCGGTCCACCAAGACCGCAATTTGGTCCACCATCGGGCTCTTGGTCTTCTTTGTGCTCTTCTGGGTCTTCTTCACTGCAACTCTGGAGGTATTAGATCGACCATTGGTCTCACTGATGGGTTCTCTGTAGGTCAATGAAGTAGGCATACTGCGCAATATGATAACAGGTTCGGTGCCTGAGGACGGCGGCGTCTATCGAGGCGGCCGGCATGTGGTAAGCTGTAGTACCACTTGAGTTTTGCTCACTAGGAAATGCTCAGGTATGGCCTTTCCAAACCTTTGTTAAGTTCCCAGCTACTTATACTACCATCGACTTCACTGGGCCGATGACTGTCAAAACAAGTAGGATGGGTAAGGTTGGCAGCTGTCGTGGAAGCTCGTGTGCTAGGGACTGGTGCTGACAAGTCGGACCCTGATAGTGGTGGACAACCAATCACGATATCCTGCTCTCTACAGTAAGTCCTCAAGGGTTGAAAAATTCGGCCTTCCCGACCGTACTCAATTTTCGAGCAAATTAACTTCGCATTTTATCCGGAAGTTCGCGTCGTAGATGCCGATCGTTAATATACTTGCCCTTCCTATTACCGCCCCGTGGTTCAGATTCCAATTTGATCTGGAGCACCTTCATGACGTCTACGTGTCCTTTGGCGGCCTAGAACCAGCTATGATTCGGTACCGTTTGTTGGCAAGGAACGCCGTGTCTAATACGGCTCAGAGGTAGTGGTGATGATGGTACTCAGGATGGAGGGCGAGTGGTACTGCAGGTTCGTACCGCAAGACTTCTGGCAAGACCGTAAGAGGATATCTGATACGATGGAGAGTGTGTTGAATAGGACCTTCATTAGTCAAGGTGGCGGCAGCAAGATCCGATTCTTCCAGGTAGGTGGAGGTCCCGGGTTCGAACCCCGGTATCGGCTTTTTTTCACTCGTACTGTATTATTCAGATCCTCCGTACTGACTTCGTACCTAGTTATGAAGACACTATTACAGACATACAGGTGCGTATATGACTCTATGGCAGACGCAAGCATCATCTGCTGCTGGCAGGTAGCCGAGCAGCAGAAGGTTATCAACGAGTACGCTCAGGAGGTGGCGGCAGTCAGACAGAGTATCGAAGTGCTGTTGGCGCAGAATGAGGTAGAGCCTTCTACTAGTCACCATAGTTGTGGAAATCAGAATAGAGTGTGAGGAGTTGACTCTTGAAAATTATGGAGAAATCAACATGTTAGTTTCAGCTGATTAGTGAGCATCGCGGTTATGTTGTGAAGGACAGACCCGACACGGTCTGGAGATTCCATAACGGTCGATGTGCTATGATGATGTGATCAGGCTCGTATAGCAAATATTACGGCAACAGGGGCGGCCAAGGCGAGAGTTATCGTCGCGGAAGCCACACAAGAGGCATTCAGAACGAAGCAGGCTACGAAGGCAACGGCGTAATGGATGCAATTGGGGAATCTTCGCTGTGCGCAGTTGGTATCTTGCTAGGTATAAACGCTTGTCGGACCAACTGCAGTTGGGCGCAACAGAATTTTCCAAGTATCTCGAGTTGAAGAGTGCTACTGGCAATAGACGTGGAGGGTCGGTGGTGATGGGTCTGGGCTCGTCTCCAGTACAGCGTGGCCGACCTGTTCATGATGAACTGTGAAGGGATGGTTGAAAGGATACTCTCGAGTACCGCTCTTTGTGCTATTATTATGCTTCGAAGTTTCTCTGATCTCCGAGACTTGTTGTACTTGTAGTAGTAGTGTATCAGTCCATTAGCAGTTGATTCTTCTATTGTAATATGAATAACATTCAGAAGGTAGTGTTGTGGTCCCCATTACTGATAGTGGCAATAGTGGTAAGTGAACTATGGTGAGATTACCGTGATGTTCTTTTCTTGTCAGTTACTGGCCTTGTCCTTTTCGAAAGTGCCAGCGACCGAACTCGGTGTGAAGTACGATAACATATTCAAGCATGTTGCATCGAAGCCGTACACGGAGTCAGGGTTGTACACGATTGGGCCCTTTGCTTATTTCGTAATCGGAAGGTCCCGGGTTCGATCCCTGGTGGAGGTGTTTTTCCGTAGGTTTATTACCCTAAAACTGTGAGGACCATCGAGTTCTCCACCTCTGAGTATGATGTCCTCCACGCTAGGACAAGCGATGGTCTACCGCTCGTACTCGGCGTTGCCTTCCAGTAAGCAGACGATTTTGTCTATAGTTTGAGTGGATCTCTTGACTGCCTTATCCTGGTTCGATTGGGATGTTCGCTCAGGAGTGGTATGATAGGTACCAGTTGATACCGGATGAGGCAGTGGAACTGTACATGCAGTTGGGCGAGGACTTCGAGACGACTTTCAAACTCGTTGCGAACCATTTGGCTACCGAGTGAGTCTACTTCCGTTTGATTTTTGTGAAGTCTCTTTTTCGAAGGTACGCTACTCAGTTTAGCGCTTACCAGTTTTTCAATAGCAAGGAAATGATAGCCCGAGGCATGATGGCGTACCTGGACGAGCACTTCAGGGTAAGCATAATAAGAGTAGATGAGAATGTAGTAATGAGAAAAGTTTTTTCGTCGGTTTCGAAACCCGAACTCGGGTAACTTGAGTAAATTGTGATTATACTCACTTCAGTTTGCATGTTCAAGCTACTTGAATTTTTTTTCGGGAGTGACCGTTGAAAATTTATGTCGTTTTTAGAGAGATTTTCATGCTTCCATTCAAGGGCTGCAGATCAACGAGGATGAGCTGCCCGATCAGTTCTATAACTCAGTATTGACGGCTGCTAACACAAAGCAGAATATCACTCGTAAGAAGGTTCCTAATAGGAGCGTTTAGACATGAGGGGTTCTAATTACGGGGTGAAGTATTTCATTCCAGACGTAAAAGGGTCGGATGCCTCGAGTAACTTAATTGCATTTGTATACTATGATTAGTTAAGGTGATCAGTTCGTGGAGTTATATGCCCTTGCAAGAGTGGGATGGAATCTCAGTTTGTGAACTCTGCGATGTTGAGAGGCATTCTCTAGCTTGAAATTATCAAGGGCAACGAACTCGGACGATCTGTGAATATCATATGTATTTCCATGATTTTTTTCTTATAGGTAACATTAATCTGAGAGATGCGGCTAAGGTTGGTATGGCAACTGATCGTATAGTAGCAGCAGCTCAGGCTAATGCGACGGTGTCGAGAGCGCAGGGACAAGCGATGAGGACGGTAGTACTAGGAATGAGTAAAATGAGGTATTCATTTTATTGTGTAGTTGCAAGAAGGGCAAGCTGCGGCTGCTGTGCTCGAGCAGTATATATCGGCTGAAACCCGGGCGTTCACAGAAGTGAAGTCGTCATTGGCGTTGAACAACACGGAGCTGTTACAATACATATGGTGAGGGGTTTGCCCTTTATGCATAGAAGAAGGCGATATGCATATCGTCAAGCGCATATGAAAACTCTGAGGAAATATACTCCTGTACGTTTCTAAACGAATTCGTATGTCAACGTGTAAACATGTATAAGTAGTGAGGAAACTCTGAAGCTCAGCTGAGGAAAGTGAACATATTTCTCAACGCTGATAGGAAGGGCTATCGTCCAGGTACGATGCATTGCAAGGTGGTGGAGTGCAACCGAATGAGGACCTTGTTGGCCAAGTACTGGTTGGTGTTGATCCTAGTGTCTATATGAACGCTCCAAAGGCGTGATAGTGTCGCTACTATTGGTACTGGTATTGATTTTGTTTCGAACTGATGACGGAGTTTAGTGGTGTTTAGTTTGGTGTTGTGGTTTGTGTGTTTTTCGCACAAAACAGGCGAAATTTTAGTGGTGTAGAAGCGCAGGAGCGTTGCTTTGATCTTGAGAGTAGTAGTAGTTAGGTTTAAGGAGAAGGAGCGAGCGTTTCGAGTATGGGCTGCTTTCATTCGGCTTGCGGCGCCGTTCTGGTAGGGATATTATGGCCGATTCGAACGATGATGATCATTTGAAGGAACGGTATGGAAATAAGAGAACTGCGGGATTTCATTCAGCTGTGATATTCAGGGTAGTTTATGCTGGTGAGAAACTGAAGTGAACGAGTAAGGTTTAGTTACTGAGGAAGGGGTTTAGTTTTTTTAAACCGGAAGCGTTAGAGATTTGGTATGAAAATTCTGCGAGAAGATCACTCGGAGTGGATGCGGGATCGTTCAAGTTATGGCATGTGAAAACGCTCGGAGACTCATCGAAAGCATTGTGAACTTCCTCAGTAAATCTGCCCTCGCCGATTGATTCTGTCGACTGCTTTAATTTGACGTTCACGTTTTGCCCTCGCTATGAGGGCAATTTATTATTGCATTACAGCGGTTATGGAGAGCTGTTAGGCGTAAGGGTCTACATTGTGAACCGAATCGTTGATGTTTCTTGATAAGTGTTTGGTAGTCTTCAGCAACCATAGACAATAGCAATAATTTTATGCCTTTTTCTTTTTCTTTGGAGAAATATGCACGTGGTCAACTACATGTCTGTGAAAATCCCGCGGAAACTCTGGCAAATTATTGTAGTTCTTCTGTATACTCCCAGCCGGATTCGTATGTGAAGTTGTATTTCGAGTGATAAACTCCTGAGCTCGGCTGAGAAGAGCGAACAGTTTTCCCAACACTGCTTTTTATAATGTTGATGTTATTGGAAGTCGACGTGGAAACTAGTAAAGTTGTTTTAAAGAAAGTTACTTAAGGTGACATTCCGATTCACACTTGATATGTTTAGGATTATCCTGTTCGTGCTGATAGGAGGCTCTTTGCTATTGGAGAATGTCGATAGTAGTTGTTTGAGTTTTATGACGTCGTCATT
>NW_003207677.1:788434-803531 GCF_000006405.1 Perkinsus marinus ATCC 50983
GAGATAATAGCGGCATGCCAATCGAGGTACAGGATTGGACCTAATCTGTATCTTACCACTGGGGCACGTTGTGTATCTTTGTCTATGTCTTGTTTAGAGTGGACGTGAACTCAGAAGCAATGTCGACGGAAGCGGAGTGCGTTGATGATCAGTATCGAGATAGAGTCTTACAGAAGGCGGAGGCTGATTGGGATTTGGGTGGGTTATACAGGGTCGAGGAATAGAAAGCGCACACAAATAGGCATGAATCGGACCTAATGTGTATCTTACGCGGTTCAACCTAAGATACGAGCGTCGTCGCGTACCTTGCTATACATCGGACAGGGGTCTCGACATCTAGTGGATTAGATCTGCTTCGCTCAAGCGTCTCTGTCCCTCTACCGTCAGTTCCCCAGCATACCGCCTCTCGAGACTCCTACGTTCAACTCAGTCGATACGTCCCCGTCAGGTGAGCAGCTTCCATTCTTCCTGCTCACTTCTGGCTGGACCTTGGCCTTGCCAGGTTGTCCCATGAGGATCGTAAGGCTTTGAATCTACTGGAGCGAGCTCTCAATGTGAGCGAGTATACAGACAGAGTCGACGTCTACACGCTGCGACAAGAGAAGGACAGTTTGATCATTGACCAACTGGATGAGGTTGGCCTTCATCTGCTACTAGTGTGATGGGGCTTATCAGGCGTGCTCTATCTTGTCTGGAATGTCGATAGCCTCACATCAGCGTCCTCCTGCGGATTTCCAGCACTGGTATCAACGAGTGTTCGAGGTAAGGGTTGTGTCAATCAGTTTTCAGTCGACTTGAGAGTTTAGGTTGGCAGACGGTATAAGATGCTCAATCCGGAGAGGTTCCGAGATAACTATGGAAAGTTGATGTAAAATATATCGGTGAAGAGATCGTTGTGGAATAGATTTACAGGTACATGTTGATGGATGCGAATAAGGTCAGGGACAGATTGCAGTTTGAGCTGATCAAACCGATCAAGACGATCGAATCGGAATATGGGTACGCCGAATTTAGTTCTGAAAATCTGAATAACGGGTTTCACTTTTTTGTTCAGAGCCCTCGGTCAACCCCTGGAAAATCTTCTCCTCGACTCTCGGTTGCCTCTAGCTGTCCATCCAGCACACAACAAGGAGGAGGCAGCTGTTAAGACAGCAGCAAGGGAAGATATAGCGGCTAGACATGGGGTGAGGTATACACTATAATGTGGCCTATCTGGGTCTCTTGCATCGCTCTAGTATCCACTTACGGCCATGCCTAGTTTTCAGTACTGCAAATGGATACTGTGCGTATCGTTCGATAGTAGGCTGCCGCTCATTGTCGATATGGTTAGGATAAGTTCCAGCCTGAAGACTTGAATGCCGTCCTCGACTCGCTCGAAGAATTTGAAGAATTCCGGGAGCACTGCTCGGAGCCAGCGACCAGGATGAAGGAGTATCTTCAGCATTATTTCTCTCCTATCGATGAAACCTCTGGATCTGGTGGGTCTATCAACGTGCTAGGGAAGGTCATGGAGTCGACTTCTAGACGGTGTAAAGTCTCGCCACTGTTCACTGCGCTTGCGGTACGGCGAGGGAGGCGCGAGGCTCTCTCATGACCATCGACGGCAGTACCAGTATGTTCTGCAGAGTTTGACGCTATGGGATGACGTAAGCCTCCGCGATTGCTTTGCCGTGGTCAGTGGGTCCTCAGGTGTTGAAGAACCTCATTCAACTCTGGCACATGGTTGAGAACGACACTATCGTGAAACCTGCAGGAGGTTATCGACTCGCCGATACAGGCCAGGGCCTCAATCGGTAGGTATTGATCTTTACTGCCGTTGGTGTTACTGTGATACTTAGGATACAACAAGCTCCCTCAGTGTACCGTGCGATGAACCAGATACTAAATAGTGTCCAGCAGAAATTGGGTGGTTGGACAGGCTCGAGCGTTGTACATATGGGTGACCACAACGTCCCTAATGTACGTCTTCTTACTGTTGGTCGTCAACGAGACTGTCTATGATAGGCGCTTATCTTCCTTGATAAATATTGTCAAATCCCTCGGATACTGTCCCCTGTATGTCATTGTCTTGATCGTTTGGAAGCAGAATACCAAGCAAGGCCCAGCATTAGAGAGTACACCAACAGAGATCATCAAAAAATTACTTGATATATCCATCAGTTACGTTGATTCAACCTTTGGCGGTGTTGATGGAGCTAAACGAATAATATTGCAGGTGCGCTCGACAGGATCAAAGAGATTATGTGACCATTCTTCTCTTCTGTTTAGGATTTCTTCAAACACGCATTCGATGGCAGCGGTGCTGACAATTTCTTTGACGCCGGAAGCTGCATCGATGGGAGGTGAACAAGTCCCTTTACAGTTGTCTACGACATCGCCATCTCAGGTTGACATCAGCATGGAACTGGTGTAGTCAAATCGAGAAAAAGATCTACTTTCCCTTATTCTTGCTCACTGGATTTACTGGTTTCGACGGCGAGGAAGGATGGTGATGCTTTTCCCGTTGTTCCTACATACACTAGTCTCTAATCTACTCCTTTTGTGTTCAAGTAATCAGTTGTATTGGAATATAAACACGAAGTTGGAGGCAGAGAATTACTCTGATCCTGTGGCATAGCGGCCCCAACCGCTGAATAAACTCTTTAACAGGCGGCACATAAGCTTCCAACAATGCGAAAGCCCAGTCAAACCGAATACACTTTCTGATGTCCATCATATCGACATCGTACCGTCGAGTAATGGCATAGCGGCCCCGTCTGACTATCTCAAGTCATCAATCGGGGCCGCTATGCCACTACTCCTACTGAAGATACTTGTCCCTAAACCTCCGAGATTCAGATCAGTGATGCAGATCATTTACTTTCAAAGAAACAGTTTAAGGAGACGCAGAAAGCACTCGAGGCATCCGTCTGTAGTATATTGATATGTACGGGTCGATGTGTGAAGGGGTTCCAGTTGGATATCGGGGTGCTCGGAAGATACACTATGTGCAGGCAGGCCTTGATAAATGGCCTTGGGTCAACAAACTGATGCTGTCTCTCTTAACCCGAGCCGTATCAGTCAGAACTTGCGCAACATGGCGATCGATCGCGAAAGAACATGAGCGGGGAAAAGGACATGTTATGAGGATAGACTTTTCTGATACGATGATGCTCCTATCATCCGTTGCACTCGTCGCTGAACGTCACGCAAGAGGGAGACTCTCGCCATAAGACCCTGCTTTTCCAGCGTCGTCACATATCTGCTAACACACCTAACTGTTGCTGGGCAGAAACTGTCTTCCGACCTGGTCGTAGCAGACGGATGAGCCATGACCACGCTTTCGAGGAGCTGGCTAACGGCTAAGGCAGCGTTCCATCTGAGCCCCAACTCATAAGGCGGCCGGCAGTCATCTACATGGAGAATGACGAGTCAGCTCTCCAGGAAGTCTCAGCCTAGTTCGGCCGAGTGCTCCTACCTTTCGTCTTTCTCTGGGCCTCGGTTCCATACTGGGCTTCGTATAATGCCCAAACGGGGCGAGATATGAGAGATACGAGGTCGCGAGCTGAGCTCATGCCTCAGTCTGCTAGGCTAGCTACAACTCACCATCCCAAATCCCCGACACTTGAGGTCTTTGACGGTGGGCTTTCTCCACACTGGCTGGAGCTTGATCCATGACTACGACATTAGGAGGCACGGGAGTCTCTGGATGGCTGGGATCAACCGGGAATGATACATTGAGAGTCAAGCAGATTGTCTGATGACAAGATTTCATAACGATTCTGGATTCGTCTCGTTGAGGATTACATCGACACAGGCCCTTATGATGCGTTGAGCAAGCTCCTCCTTGCCGGCTAGCCGAGGCATCGGTACTGACTGACCACTACCAGCCGAACAAAGCTTCGAAGCATCACTGCACCTGGTGATCAAGAAAACGTTTTCTCTATGCTATATAGCTCATCGCGACCTACAGCTCTCTCGGTACTAATTCGATGGGGGATGCGGAGGTCAACAGACACGCTATCTGCCGTTATGTGTGATAATCTCGCCATAGACGGGTCAACGAGCTCACCGTTTGCGCAGCGTAAATCAAGATGCCTGGCGAAGGAGGTTTGGCTACCTTCCCGTACTGCTCTGGGGGACACTCCATTATCTAATCAAAAAACATCCATGATCGCAGCAGACATTGCAGATAAATTCGTGTTGTTCGATTTCGCGTAGTGACCTCGAGCAATGGGCCAACAAGCTCATCCCTGCCTTGCATAGGGTACGACATCGCAGTTATAGCAGCTGCTTGGATCGTCTGTAGTCGTACTAGCTCGACAACTTTGCTGGCGGATTCTCGTATGAATCTGAAGGGCCTTTCTACCTCCTCGAGTGATGACCCAGAGAACTCACTTCAACTGCTTGAATGAAGGATCGGCTCCTCGAAGCTCACGTTCCCAAATGTCGCGTAACTGTGGAAGCCATCGAGGCCTGACCACTGGCACGAGTGTGCCATCACCCGTTTATCCATAGTATGGTCAGCTACTGCAGTGATTAGACACCCGAGGAGGACGTTGTCGACCGTCGCAGACGACGCACTCCTGAGTGAGTAAGCTGCTGCAAGGAGGTCAAGGAGATGTTTCGGCCTCGTGTCTGCATCTCCTGCGAGTGCCTGGGTGAAGCGGAGGAGATGAGCAGACTGCATCGAGGTGGGAGTCCTCCGGTGTCACCTTATAGTAGCCCGTATAAGGAGCCCCTCCATCACCGCATACACCGAGGGCGATGTCTTTCGTCAGGACCGCCACTGCCAATTGGCGTGCTGATGCAGATGCGGCTGGGCTCGTTATCATCTTCTGTAAAGGAAGATCTTATCGAGTGGATGCGGAGGGATGTGAGGTTATCACTTCCAAGTGTCTATGGACTACTGCGATGGAAGGACGGTTGACCACGACAGATCTCAAGACAAGTGCCACGGAAATGTTGCCTGATGTCGCGGTGGTACTGCCAAGCAAGGGTGTGGGAGACTGACCGAACGCTTCCTCGAGTAGTATCATCTTGACCACTGCGTCGATCTCTGCAGAGTTAACATCTCCTAGTAACGATTCGATCTCTTTCGGAGTGTCTCCGTCACAGTCAACGATCTGTAGCTCCACTCTGGCCTAGCCGACTAACGTGCCCTCACCTCCCTGACAAGCTTGGCGGCTCGCTGCGGATCGGCATCTGCGGGCACCAAGTCGACCGTTGAAGGTATTCGTTCGTCCTGGGACCCATTGAGCAACAGCTCACAGGCTATAAACTGAGGCACATGAGTGTGCGGCGACACTAGAGGCTACCGTAATCACTTTCATTCGTTGAGACCCGAAGTTATCGAAATCGGTCGCGCTGGAGAGAGTCCGGAGGATAGATAGGAATGCTTCTCGAGATGTTGAGACTGAGCCAGGAAGTTCGCCTCGGGGCAGTTCACTGCTGATTCATCGCCACTGTTGTTACGAAGGGTTGATAGAGCACGGAGTCTTACCGCAAGATAGGAGTAGATCGGACGCGTAGATGCTGTCGATGATGTGCTCGTAAAGTGGCTGACACCGTGAGACTGCTGGAGCCTGAGATGAGCGACGAGATTATTCTTTTCTCTGTACGGGGTTCGGGGAGGTGGACAATATCAAAGAGTCGTACCTCCGGGGAACAATGCTGACCGTAGACTTCCAATGCCCCTGCGAGCAGCAGACTTAATACTTTCACGGATGTCAAACGCCATTCGTCTTCAAGATGAGATTCGGCACGGAGATCAGGTGAGCTGAGCCAAGTGGTCCATGGTATGGGCAAGTCTAGTCGTGACATATCTCACGAAAACTTACAGGAGATCCCACCATGCTTGTGGGTCAACATAGCGGCCGAGCATCGTGACGACTAAGTCAAATCTGCCAAGGAGGACTGCGTTAACGCTGATGCAGCGTATCGCTGGAAATACACACTGATGGTCTCGTCCGGTTTTCTTCGTCTCCTGAACGTCCAAGGTAGACCCTCTGAGCAGCCGTAACGATCTGTTTTAACCATTCTGTTACTCTGAGTGAAGAATCATCAGCGCGCGAGGAGCACGCCACACTATATCAACGCCCTGCTGGCCCAATGGATAAGGCGCCACCCTCCTAAGGTGGAGATTCCGGGTTCGATCCCCGGGTAGGGTATTTGCCTCAACTTTCTTCAGCTTGTTGAACAAGCCTTGTTCTAAACAAGCTGGAGCTCACCTTCTTCGACAAATCCGACCAATACAGCCAAGAGTCTCGCAGCATTCAAGGCGTTACCTGTCAATAGACATATGCAAACCCAGGAGAGGCTGCGGAGAGTGTACATTCCTTGAAGTCAGTCACTTGATTGAGGGTCGCAAGGATGAACCTCCTCGCTGATGTCCTCACCCAACATCTCGCCCCAAGTCGAGGCCTTGGCACCGGCTGAACACATTCGCCATCAACCACAAGCCCCAAATTTGGACAGTCGAACAATGATTCCATCGCGGGACGGCTACAATGATACAAGCGTCAGTAGAATGCGACGGTGACGAAGGTACATATGAATCTACAGGATAATCGAGACTTGCTATACATCAAGACCTTTAAAATTCCCTTATTCGCCTCTGCACAGTGGAACGGGCATCGAAATCAACGAGGATGCAGAGCCCAGCAGCGCTGAACACACCCTTCCAGCTGTAACGCATTTGGCAATATCTGCAACTCTATCACTGGTGACGAGCTCCGCCATGAGCGGCCAGTCGTAGTCTTTCACATCGAAGACAGCAGCTCGAGCGGCGAGCTCATGATGGACGCCGTGAATCAAAGGTAAGAATGGAATCTGACCCGAGGCCTCCACTATCGATAACAAGGATACTTGGGCATACATCACAAGCCCTGCCATCGTATGTCCATGCCGCGTCTAGGCCAAGCTGACGCTTCTCTCGCAGATCAACCTCGTTCAATTCTGATAAGACAATCATATTTCGAATGCATGCCAGTTCGAGCTGATCATTTGTGTGCAGACAGAGTGTGTATTACACACTAGGCAGAGCCGTAGCCGCGGCAACACTTATGCGTTATGCGAGAGGTTCAAATTTAAAAGTGTAGAATATAAGCGTACGCCCCTTCTTGAAACTCTCCAAAGAGGTATAAACTTATACTCTATAAGCTATATATATGAGGATGTAGTCCAAGCGTTAGCCGAGAATGGGTCCGGAAGTAACGATTCCTCACTCTCGTATTTTTCCCCAACCATCTCGATGAGGGCGAACACGAGGACTCTAGTGGAGTAGTCATCGTCAAAGAGGCCAGTGAGGAAGAAGGGCATGACCTGTTGTGAGATGACATTGATCATGACATTTGAATGTACATGGGGTTCGATGTCGATTGAATCTTCCAAGTTCAGCAACCAATGGCCGAGAGTTTGGTAGAAAAATCGCCGAACCTGCTTGGGTGTGATTTCATAACACTCCAACGGCGTGGTCTACCGCTATGTGGCGGTCGAAACACAGCATAGTGAGGTAATTGACTTTTGTAGTGCCCTCGTAGAAGGCTTTCACTGGCACCTGGGATGCTCATATTGATGACTAGAGATCGCTGAGGAGACCTGGTTGGGATCGCTCCATGCAGTAAGATGTGCGATAATGTCGAAGGAGTGTTTCCAGGTGGTCGTCTTGAGACATGCCGTCACTGCTCTTAGTCCTGCGATACGAACCTGTACGAGTAGTGTAAGGGCCAAAGCTGGGAGGCCGCGATACCTGCATATGATTGTGAGTGAGGCAGGATGAAGCGCTTCGAGCCATCGCCTCGCCAAAGTGCAACTGACGATAGAATGAGGTGATGACATGATGGAGGGAATCGTCACCAAGAGAGGGGCATGGGCGTCGCAGAGGACCTCACAGGCCTCGCAGCCTATGAGCTTGATTTTGCCGAAATCGTCGAGCATGAGGCCTCTCACTAGACTCACGATCTCATCGATGGACTGAATAGGGATGGAAGTGAAGATGCATCATCAGCCGATACACGCAACCCTACTTGGACGAGGACGGTGGGCTTGCCGGAAACCCGTCCCAACAGGCATATTATCTGCGAACTTTGGGGCGAGATGTAACGAACGAGGAACTTACCAAATCAGCGATTTGCTCTCTGACTTCCTCACAAAGTTCTCTGCCGTCTGCGTGAGCCATCTGCTGGGGCTTTTGCTCTGGCGAAGGCCTCGTCTTCTCCGGCACTCCAGCGACTCCATCGAGATCACCGCAATTCAACCGAATCACTATGTGAGGCACTACGTACCTGTGAATCACTGCTAGTGGTGTGTCTAGAGACGGAAGAGCTCTCACGGGAGGGCGGTGACAAAGTGAGCATCCCCACAGCTTGACAAGAGGTTCTTCAGAACCTGAATGAATTGTCGAACGATAACCTCAATCTAGCTGCGGAAAATAAGGGGGGGGGCGAATTATGAACTAAAATGATGAGCTTTGATTCGGCGATCAACTGTGGGTCTTTGCATTGCATGCATGGATGTATGTCCCACCTCGCAAGCGGCAAGTCTTGAGGTATCCCTGGCGAACGTGTCCGGGTTGAGTGAAAGGCGTACGAGAGGGCGGAGGAGAAACTATACATGGTCGAAGAATTCCCAATGGAGATTCACAAACACCAACCTCAAGGGCTGCATCAGCGAGGTCGGGTGCGATAGAGTCTTTGAAGCGGCTAAGAAGCTTCTCACGGAGCTGTTTATCAAGCTCGGTCGCTCGAGGCAAGCCTTGGCCAGGAGGAGCAACTTCCGAATAAGATTTCGCTTCCTCGGCTGCCCTCAAGACTAGCGGTACTGATGTACGCAGCCAGTCAGTGAGTGCGACGACCTAAAATAGAGGGTTTTCTGGTGGATACAGGCCGTATGCGCGTACTGAAGTGAAGCTCTCAGTGATGTTGTCCTCCTACGAAAAATGAATAATGACAAATGCCTATCAATTGCTTACCGTATCAGCACGGTGATTATCAATGGCGCGGTTTTCACTTTCTTTATCTGTGGTGAACTCCTCGTAGAGAAACCGGTCTGTTGAGCCCTCAGCTGCAGTACCACCATCTGAAGACGGTTGAGGGGGGAGCGGTAGGATGAGACGTACTCGTCCAGAAACTCAATTCTTTCGCCCGTTGGGGCTTCTTTTCGCGCTTTCTGCGGAAGACTGGCAGACTTCCATCGGATGCTTGCCCGATGCGCTGAGCTCTCTGGGAGGCACTCTTTGCCTCCTCTTTCATCTCAGCCCAGATTGCATCTACGTTGTTCGACATATCGACAATACCCCTGGGCAATGTTTATGGTTGACATCAACAAGACACGTAGCTAGTAGTGATAACGTCAATAAACAAGGTGATTGCGAGTTCTCTCCTTACTCGCGGCCCTCAGGGTGGAATGATTTCGAAGGAGCTGCATGATCCGGGGCAAATTTTAAAATGCTCAGCATACTGCGTCACCTCGGCTTCGTCGTTACCGTCTAGCCGCTATGATGTCATCAGAGGATGCTCTTGTGATGGATAGGATCCAGAGGCATCGTCAGGAACAACCAGCTTATTCTTCCAGCAGGGAAATTGAACATTTTCATCTCCTTTTTCTTATGACCATCAAGGGGCAGTGGAGAGTTCTTGATGATGTCAGAAGTGAGGTTAATTTCGGACTGCCTCTGAGAAGTTAGCCATCATGGAAGCACTCGGGTGTCACCCGAGCGGGTTATGATACCCATTGATAAACCTCAACAGTGTGTATAGATTGTCTAGGACATCAAACAACATACATGTGATGGAGGGTCGTCACCATCCTGCAATCTTCGCGTTAAGTTGTCTCTCCATGTCGTTTCTATATCGTCTATTCACCTCAGTCGAAACACCATCGTATGATGCCTCAGTGGAACGACTAAGAACGGGTCTGGCCTCGGACTTTGGGGATCTCTTGAAGACTGATAGGATTCTCCTCTTGATAGGCACTTTGGGCTTTGACGGTTTGCTCCTCACAGTGATCGATTCGTACGGCACTGATTCGTCGTTGGCCTTTCGCCTGCCCAAGAGGCCACACAGACCCCCGAAGCACCCTGTAGATGACTCATCATCGTCAACATAAGCTCTTCTGCTAGTGGAGAGCGCCAGAGTAGTCGATACTATTAGTAAGGCACACAGCCATAGGTGTTTGATCATGATGTAGTTCAACACGGGGAATTCCACGATGGGCACTATGGAAATCAAATCTTGCGTTATTACTCTTTCTTACATTTCCTCGACATGCAAGCTTTTACGTGGGGGCAGCGTCCAAGGAAACTTCCCTATGTCGATGGGAATTGTCCGAACTATGATGTTTTCCGTTTGCATATAGAGCAGTCTTGCTATAGCAGGCTCAAGGACGAGCTTATGTTAGAGCCTAATCTTTATCCCAAAAGGTGGTATGTTATTATTCATAGCTTTCTAATGCGTCATCGTCGACACCAGCTGAGGTGTTGCCCTTGCCTTCCATCGTTCCCTCAACGCTACCAGCCCGAGTCCTACAGTTTCCCAGCCGTGGTAGGTCCACTTTTATTACCTTTTTTTCGACGCTTTGTGCCGCAGGCCGAAAGTATCGTAACAGCGGTGGTTTTTCTCGAGGATTCTCCCTCGCCGCTTGCTCGGCTAGTACTGGCAGATAGTGAAGGCTTCGTGTCGGCTTTCAAGCCAACTACAACATGTGCATGGCATCAACATTGTCAGTTTAAATGCCACAGTGAGGGTATCAACGAAGTGGTAAGGTAGTCCAGTATCATCATAGAGATTTCATCTCAGGTGTCTATCGGTGAGGGTCATCTGATTACCTGTTCAGCAGACCGGAGCGTCGGGTTGTGGTCGGCTCGTAAGGACGAGGCTTCCCTAGTTGGAGTCAGCAGGCTGAATGGGCATGAGCTCTCCGTTGCATCGGCTACGGGCAGTTTGCGGGTGAGGTCAATCCCGACGTGCTCTGGAGGTCTCTTATGTGGTTCAGCGAAATGTGGTGGTGACGGGGGGAAGGGACTGCAGGGTGACCTACTGGGACATCAGCACAGCGCGGCAGATATCAACAATATGGACATCTCGTAACGTGGTGACACGTGTGAGGTATCTTTATCACGTGTAACCCCCTCGAGTGTACTTATCAGGATTTTGCCGGAGTCTCTCGCGGTGGTCCAACTTTCTGAGGATCTCCAATTTAGGGTCGGCCGAGAGCAGCTCTTGAGAGGCTTCTGGTATGCGGGGCTCAGGTATGGGATTTTAGATCACCGCCTGGGTCGGCCTCTATAGTGCACTCGACGCCGTGTGGAGCCGACCAGTTGGTGTCGTGTGCTGTGGGAAGGGATAGTGATAGTAAGCGTATTGGATTCTTGAGGGTCTCATCAGTAAGAAGGTTATGTCGTTTGCGGGTCTAAAGGGTTCGCATCGAGCCAATGCAGAGTGAAGCTGTTTGACCCTCGGTTGAGCTGGAAGGAGGTAACGGGTCTCTCTCTGGTGATGTGATTTATGAATAGTGTAGATACCACTCCCTCGCGAAATCACGTTTGAATCTACCGTTGAGGGCGTTAGCTACCTCAACGATCGTATAGTGGTTGCGGCATCTAAAGGAGGACAAGTTGCCTTATTAGATTTGGCCACTCTCGAGCCTGTCAGAAGTTTTATATACTCCATCTCGGAATCACCTTCGCCCTGCAGGTTTATCGTACCACACTATACACTACTCAGGCAGGTGAGTCTGCAGTGGTCACATCTATTGATTGCTCAAATGTAAACGGGGGGGGGGAGGATTTTTCTGCAGTGGAGAAGGTGTCCTTGCAGGGGCTGGTGGCCTTTGGGAGTATCGGGCAGGCTAAGGTGGTGAAGGCCGTATCGGCTCCCGATGGAAGCATGACCCTTGAACGTGTTGGTCAGTGCATGGTCTCACACTGGAGCGTCGATGTCTTGTGTTGGGGGGTATTTTGTGGCGCGGTGAAGGTGATCAGGTGTATCAATTGTATTGAAGTAATGTCAGAAGAGTTCTCGTTGAATATCGAGGAGTCCAACTCCCCTATCGCTCCACCCAAGGTGGACTATGCCGCTGTTCCTACTTCGGCTACCGGAGAGTTCTCAAGTAGCACTTGGGGTGGGTCTTCGTCGGCTTGGTGAAGTTGATCGTATTAGGTACTCTGGCTTCCTCACCCTATCATCCGGTGACACCCCAGAATCTGTTGCCGTCACCATCGATCCCGTATAGGCCTCTCACGGTTCAGATGTAGTATCTTTAGGTTGAGCGTGTAAGATTCAAAAGAGGTTCGAATGATGTACACCTCAGGCAGCAAGATTTGACCTCAGCTGAGTGCGATGCAGTGGCCAGCGTACAGACGATGGCTGATGAGTGCGAGCTTGGGTTCAGGTGGGTGTTCGTGTCACCGCTGCTGTCACCACTCCAAGTGTTCAGAGACACCAATGAGAGCATCACTGCTGATCCTAGTAAGGACCTATACAAGGCGATGTATGAGTGGATCGACCTAAACCAAGATGTACCAGCCGGGGATCGAACCTGCGTGGTAATATGATACTTGGTTTCAGGTCTTTGTATCGAGATTGGCCGAAGCTGTTGCTATTCCCAGTGTCTCTGGCGACCCTACTTTACGCCCTAGGGTGAGCGCTGGAGATCTCGCTACGCCCTGGAGTAGGTGTTTTCTTTTTAGGTTCTCCAAACGGTAGCTTGGGCGACTAAATGGTGTGAATCACTCGGAGGGGTTACGGAGCCTGTTGATCTAGGTCTGCAGACTCTCCCTGATGGTGAGCTTCTTCCATCGTATCGTTTACGTTACTGCTGTTCCAATGAGTAGGTAGCCGTATCGTTCGCCCTCCGGCCCTGTTTGCCACTTTCGAGTCGACCTTGCCTGGTGTCCCTACCTTGTGCGTGTATGGTCATCTAGACGTGCAGCCGGCTAGCAAGGAGGACGGGTGGGATACGGAGCCGTTTGAGCTGACTGAGAAGGATGGCAACCTGTAGGGGCGGAGGCTGGAGGGGTTGGCCTTTGACATGCGTGTTCGCTCAGATATGGTAGAGGTGCAACGGACGATAAAGGACCGGTTCTCTGTTGGCTATGGTTTGTGGAATTCCATAGGAAATTCAACTTACCGTTGCCCTGCAATCTCAAGTGAGCGGTAGTTTTGGATGCAATGGATGTTTCTTGACCTCCTTGGTAGGTGTGTGTTTGAAGGTATGGAGGAGTCGGGTTCAGAAGGCCTTGAGGAGTGCCTTCAGGTGATGTTCGGTTGGTGTGGTAAGTGGTGGATATTTCGGTTAATACTCTTCAGTCGGTGAGCGAGACCTTCTTCAACGATGTGGACGGCATTTGTATTTCTGATAACTACTGGATGGGTCTGGAGCGTCCGTGTGTCACCTGGGGTATCCGCGGTAATGTGTACTTTGCTGTGGAGGTAGTTGCTCACTCGTGTGATGTGGCGAAGTTATGGTATGAAATAGGTACGTGGAGGCACGAAGGATCTACATTCGGGAGCTCACGGTGGAGCCGTCCAAGAGCCAATGACTGACCTTGTGAAGGTAGTTGACTACACCTCAGCTGTATGCTGTTTAGGGGTCTCTGATAGTACTAGAGTATTGGTTCGCTTTCCGCAGCTGAGCTTAGGAATTTTCTCACTAGTTATAGGAATATATGGACGAATTTTGGTAGAAGTGAAAAAAAATGAACAAGAAATTCCGAAAATTTTCTGAAAATTACCATTTCGTCAGCAACATATTTTCCTACACTGCACTTTGATCAGATCATGGCATCGTTGGTCGACAGTGCTACCGGAAAAATACTTGTTCCTGGTATATACGACGAAGTTGACGAGCTGACTCAAGAGGAGAAGGAAAGGTATGTTGCGTGAATTGGCTTCATGGTGTGCATATCGGTTCGGATAGATACGAGCGTTGTGATTTTGATGTCGCTGGTTACGCAAATGAGGATACTGGCGGCATGCCTCTCCTGAGCCATGTATTATGCAGTGGGTGGGGAAGTGTGTGGAGGAGAATGATTTCCCTTTAGGATAAGTCCACAATCTTGATGGCGCGGTCAAGATACCCGACTTTGTCCCTGCATGGTATAGAGGGTGCGTTCGCGGGGGCGGGCGCGAAAACGGTCATTCCTCGCACGGTCGTTGGTGAGGATGAGGTTGGGGCTTGGAGGGGTTTATTAGATTGTAGGTAAATTCTCGATCCGTACCGTACCACATATGACGATCGGTCACGTGTCGGAGTGTGTGAAGCGATATGTTGTGAAAGTCTTTGATACGCTGGGAAGCAAAAACCGTCTGAAGGTCAATGTTATTCACGCGGGAAAGGTAATGGAATTTTATAATCGGGAATAACGCGAATCGGCTTTGTTGTATCAGCCTTGGGTTGGAGATTTGAATGGTTATAACTACCGTGCTGCAGCTGCTGCCACTAGACAGGTGAGGGTGGAGTTTTGGCATGTATGTGTGTGCCCAGGGGAGTGCGCTGTGAAATCGTTCAATTTCCAAAGTCTGGATTTCGCATAGATGGGTTTTGCAGTGTTTGAAAATATGCACAGGTTGGCTAAGTGTGTTAGCGGTAAAAGGAGAAATTTGAGGAAATTTCGGGAATTTTTGCCTTCTTCGTGTGAGCTTAACTGAGGAGAGCGTAAATACATCTGTGAGATTGAAACGACACTGTTGGAGTGGTGGCCGTGTTGCTGGTAGCGTTGATACTGTGTTGGAGTAGGTGTGGGGTGTCGAGCCTGACTACACCAGAGAGGGTGGGTCTATCCCTATCACGTTGACCTTTGAGGAGGTCAGCGGAGGCAAACCCGCCATTTTGTTGCCGATCGGGCAGGGGAACGACGGCGCTCACAGTCAAAACGAGAAGATCTCGAGGAGGAACTATATCATGGGGGCGAAGACTCTCGGAACGTAAACCAATATGAAGTGGGTGAAAGTCATTATCAAGCTGTCAGGTACGTGTATGAATTTTCACGGATGACTATGGAAGAAAAAGCAAAGTAGTGAGGATTATGGATAGACGCCAACGTGCTTGACTGCTGCACTTTCCTCCTTTTATAGTCTTTCATTAGTATAGTAGTATTATGGAACGTTCAGTGCGTCAT